>NW_024879251.1:662-281573 GCF_018340385.1 Cyprinus carpio | reverse complement strand
TAATCATCTTTGTAATCCTTACTCAAAATCTGAACATTTACTTCCGTTCTGGAATGGCATTCTTTTTCTAATGACGTCAGTTTGATGGCATGGGCAGAATATACTTAAACACACCCCTCCAGCCATTAGTTAAGTGAAAAGACAGAGACCAGGAGCACAAACAAAAACCATGCCCTCTATTCAATATTCCGTTTCAGCTGGAAATATCATCACACTGAAATAAAGTCAGCACCAACTTCCGGTTCACATGGACTTTAAAGATGAGCCAAATCTACCTAGAACCTCAAATGGAAGATGACCAAAACATCACCCTTGATAGAGCTCATCCCTCATAAAAAGCCAGTCCAAAGAGTGAGCTGTGTAAAGATGAGGTGAGAGCCAAAGTTCCTTCGCACCTGCAGCCATGGAATTCCACAAAGCTTGATAGACTCCAGAACCCCAAGGAACCTTTGCAGAAGGATAAGAATGCATTTACTTTTTAACAATGATCCCTTTAAATTTAGCAATTAAACTTCAGGGGTATTGAATCCGTAAAAGCAAAAGAAACCCCTTTACAGAAAGATTTTTGTATAACTTAAAGCAGAGGGTTTAAGAGGAGCATGCACTGTCCAGGGCCCGTCCGATAACGCCACCTTACCCAAGAAGACTCAAAAAGATATATCTTACCAAAGTTGTTTATGTTCCTAAGTGTGTTCCCCCGAAGTGTCCCTTTTTAGGAAGCTTCTATCACCCCTGCCCTTAAGCTCGACGCTACAAGCACTGTCCCAAGTGAAGGTGCTGAATTAGCTGGCATCGCATTGCTCAGGAATCAATTCTTCCACTTCACGAAGGTGCATTAAGGTGTTAAGAAAGACAACACGTTATATGAAAAACGAAACATTCTCAAATTATTCCAGTAACTTTTTATTTCAACATAGTTGCTACCCCGAAAAATATAGACTAACTAAATTATTAAATCGCCAGTAATATGTTCACACGATATGTTGTGACGGGTGTCAACCCGGGGTATCCTCGCTAATCATCCACCCCCCTTTACCCCCTTGTGCCACTTGTGCCGCTTCGACATTGGTTTAACGATTCTAAAAAAATGTAATACACTTTTATATTAATGGAAGTCCCTTTACAATCAGAATTCCCTGGATGTAATCCCTGCATGCAGAGGCGTTTTTACGCAGGCCAGGGGCACCGGCCCCTGAAATTTTTTTGGGCCCAAGGTCCCCCCCCCCCAAATTTGTCTTCCTTGGCAAAAACTTTTTTTTTTTGTAACTTCTCTTCATCTGCATTTGCCCCCTGGCATGTGTACCCGCCTTGCTTCTTCTCTTTATACTTAATTTTAGGCGTTTCTATAGCGGATATTTGACAGAATTGAGAGCGATAATGTTACGGGATCCATGTAATGCGAATCTCCACTCGAACTTGATTTCCTTCACCACCAAAACTGGATGGTGCTTTTTAAATATACATTGTTTTTTTTATGAATTGGCTCTGCTTTACATTTTTATCCCCATTAAATGGAAGCAAGCGGGATTATAGCCGCCTTTTTTTAGTTATTTATTTTATTAATAGCCTACTTATTTTATTTAGGTGTTTAACTTATAAATATGCATTTATTCAATTGTTTTATTAAGTGCATTTGTATTTTGTTGTTTGGCAGCCCGCAAGTCGGCGAAACCAGCCTCCGCAAAAAAGAACCACCAGTGCCTCAAAAAGTCAAGAAAGAGCAGCGCTCCAAAGATATTCACAGCATCCCGCCAGCCCAGTCAGCCCACTACTGTACCACCACTGCTACCCTGTCGCCAGCAAACCGAAGATTGCCGGGCCCCGCAACCCGCGTGGCGCCGTCATCCCGTGTTCAGACCCACGCCGTTTTTCACAAACAGCGCCCTTCACCCTTTCGCCCCCGCCCCCCGCCTCCCTGGCCAAAAGCGCAAACGGACATCACCATGAATAAAATGCGCACCATCCAGCCTCCACGCGACCGCCAGCTGGTCGCTACCGCCACCCAGATCCACAGCCGCCAAATTGCATCTGCTGAACATCAAAAGCGATTTCACGAACAACGCCAGTTGAATACGCAAATGAAAGTCATGTCGGCCGTCAACCACAGCCTCTGGCTGTACCCAAAAGCCTCCACCGCACCCAGCCGCGTATTTTTTCAGTTTGCCGCAGCAAACCATTTCTGCTATTTCCAAGCGACGCCGTCACCAGCCTGACCCCATCCACCCCGATTTCAAAATACACCCACGTGCTGTCAGTTTCTGGGCTCCGTCCCGTCGCTGCCCAGCCCAACCGCATCCACCCAAACCCGCCAGTTTAACGGAAGAACAACTGTCGGCACACGTACGGGTTCTGTTATTTAAAGAAACGCACAAAATCACCAGCGCCAACGCCAGTAAACGCTCCAGAACGCACCCACCAGCCGCCGCCCCAAACAGCGCATTAATCCCGTCCAGCCCTGCGTTTCCGCCAGAAACCCGAAAGTCACCCAGCAGCGCCACCCGAACCAAAGTCCCACCAGCGCAAAGTCCCGCATGGAATACCGTCAGCGCCAGAAAGCACCCAACCACCAGTTATTGCCAAACAGACAAACACGCCAAGAACATCTGCGCCAGGTTTTCCTCAAACCCGCCTAAAACGGCATCCAGCCATAACCGCCTGAGACTCTGGTACATGACAAAAAACAGCCAGCTAAGCCCAGGCATCAGGGAAGCCACTTTGAAAAAGGTTTTACAAATAAATAGCAAACCCACGTTCTAGACCCAGAAACCAGTATGTCAGGAAGAACTCCTCCTGCCGTGCAAACGGGAAACGCCAGGAGGTTCAGGGAGGAGATCCGGGCTTAGCCCAGAAAATCCATGTATATGACTTTATTTTAATAAATCAGAAAGATTTACCTGTTTAAAAATATACAAAACAATAAAAACAAACAAAAAAAAAACAAATTTAAAACATTTTATTTAAAGTTTATCCCTTGTATCCTGACACATATGCTGATGTTGTGTCTCTGTCTCACTTTTTTTTTGTCTCTGTCTCTCAGTTTTCTTTTCTTTTCCAATCAAGCCTGACTGGCTACACTCGTCCTGGTAGAACAGGGATAAGAAGCAAACATTAAGCAGTGCACTGACATAGTCTTACTCTCTACAAAGATATACAGGTCAAAGGACTTTATCTCTGTGTTTATGCATTACAGTAAACAGATTCAAGTTATTCAGTCTAGCAGATAAACCTTACCCTCTACTGAAGTCTGTGCATCATTCCTCTGCTGTGGCTGCCTCATAAAGGTTTGTCCTATAATTTTGCTGTTGCCTGCTTTCCTCTTTTCTCAATTGTTTTTCTTCTCATCAAAACAGCTCTCCTGCTCCCTTCCTCCTTGCCTCTTTCTTCTGTCCACCCCTTTCTCTACCCCAACATCCCTTCCTCATTTCTCACTTGCTGGGCCCCTCTCCTCCCCACCATGTTTCCTCCATTCCCTCTGCCATTTCCTCCTCCCACCCTCCCCCCATTTTTCTCCTCAAATTGCCTCCTTCTAAAAAATTTCTTATTATTCAAAGCCCCTTTACAGTAAAATTGTGTTATGTTAACTTTAGGCAATAGCCCCTTTTTCCACATCATTCAATGTCCATATTTTTTGAAAATGGTAAAGCTGTAATGCAAAATAAATTTTGAAAAAAAAGATTACAAATTTTTTTTTTACTGAAATTTAATAAAAAAAACAATTTTAGTTTACTGGTAATAAGTAACTAATGATAACAAATAAAACTTTTACTGTAAAGGGGTTTTTATCTGCCTCCCTCCATCCCGTTCGTTGGAACATGTGGAGGCCTTCAGTGATGGATAGAAGTCTATGAAACATCAGCAGCAATGTAGACAGTGTTAAAGTTGCTGAGTTTGGACCTGAGGCCTACAGCCATTGGTGTTGAATTTTTGTCAAGACATTGCAGAATAGCACAGAAATTGTCAATTACAGCACTCACAGACTTCACCTGACATGCCCAACGTGTTGTTGACAGCTGTAGCAGCTCAGATGATTGTAGTCCAAGCTGTTTTTGAACATTAGTAAACTTTTGGTGATTAACTAGAGATGCACTGAAAAATGAATAAAGGCTCTCCAGTAAATCAAAAAAGTTGGTGGCTTCTGGTATTGCCTTGCATGCATGGCACAGCACAAGATTTAATATGTGCATAGCTTGCATGCATGTCAGCACGAGATTCATCGAGTGCAGCTGACACCCTACAGCTCACTATGACCGCTCCTAAACAGCCTGTACACCCCACAGAAGATTCAATCATACTGCAGTTTCATATACTGTGCACAGTGAAGATGGTCAAATTTATGTTTGCTGTAGCTCAATGGTTTTCTGATCGTTGCATCAGAAACCAACCAGTATTGCTGAACCAAGGAAATTTTCCTGATCCTGCCCTCGCACTAGCAAGCATACTCCATTTTCATTTCTTTCCCTTGCCTTCTGCTGCCTCTAGAGAATACATGCTAATCATTCATTTCTTTTGAGTGATGCAGGTAGGTCATTGGATGAGATGTCATCTTTAATGTTCGATGATGGAGAAGTTTAGCACTCAAGGAAGTTTGATTTTGACTCTGGCTTGTCATCAATGTCCGGAATCAATTCCCATGCCCAAGAAATTTCGCCATTGCAACATTAGATCTGGTGTTACCTCAGTTATTTCTCCTACACTCGCTCTATGAAGCTGTTCTGTAATATCTCCATGTGTTTGAGTTGTTTTGTAGCTCTTCCAGCATGTCATGGAAGCCTTATGAAGGCTACTTGTTCATGCCTTCGAATGATTCTAAAGCCCTTTCTCCAGTTGGAGAAAACCTGCACTTGTTACGTGCCCTTGGTGTTTCGATATGATGTTGGCCAAAGAGACGACAAGAAAAAGCAGAATGCAGAATTTCTGGATACAGAATACTCAAGCCATTGAAAATGCATCTAGCCAATTCTTGGCAAAAAGCTCTCTGCTGTGTTCCAAATTAAGTGCTAAGTGATACTGCTGAAGCTTCATGTAGCTTTTGGAGCCTGTCTGCAGTGTTCCTAGATCATCCCCTTTCACCTTCTAAAGCCTCTTCTTTCCTTTTGCTACGACTCATCCCCGGAGGCAGCAGGTAAAATATAGAAGCTCAGCTCTATTATTATTTCTTTTTTAATAGTTCCTCACTTAGCAGCATGATTTTTTGTGAGAATAGATTAAAAAAAAAAAGGTGAATAAAGAATCTATAATAACAAAAAAAAAAAAAACTCTCACCCATTCTTCCTGTATATTATTACATTTTATAGGCTACCTTATTCTTACTTTTATACATACACTCACATACATAATACACACACAAACACTTAAAGCTATATAATTATAATTGCAGGGCTCTATGCACTTATATTTTTGAAGGGAGCATTTACACAGAGTACTGGCTACAAGGTGCATAAATAATCTTATGAGGCTAATGTATCAAATATAAAATTTGGAATACAGAAATATGAGATGATGAAAACAAAAAATAGAATGGTACTTTGCTTACCAGGATGGCAGAAATACACTGCCTTAATAGGTGAGTTGAGTACCGCCAGTTTAATCAATGGATTCGCTTTTT
Organism: Cyprinus carpio; assembly: GCF_018340385.1. NCBI lineage: Eukaryota > Metazoa > Chordata > Actinopteri > Cypriniformes > Cyprinidae > Cyprinus > Cyprinus carpio. The sequence continues at coordinate 275,968 of NW_024879251.1, read as the reverse complement.
TGAAACTGAATGATTCATTCAGAAAAAAAGCAACTGGCTTTTTATAGTGAATGGATCCGTGCGGAATCATTTATTCAAGCAAATTCATTCAGTAAACACACAGCTGTGTGTTGCTGCAGAAACATATGCTTTGTTTGGAACCATTTCCTTTGCGAAATATGTCTTTTTTATTATCTTGTTTATTGGTGTTGCCCTGACACGAAAAGGTCTACCCTGAACGTGCTAACCAAACATTATAACCGCTCTGTGTGTGTGTGTGTGTCTAAAGACGCATGCTCGCAACCTTCGTTAACTGTTTGATGTTCAAAATGTAATGTTAAATCAGACACAATTTAAAACTGAAAAAGAAATATAATACTATGATTAAAACTTACAGATACCACCTGGAAGCTGGTTAGCCATCTTGGCGTTCCACCCGAAGTGGCTGGGGGTGTTTTATTGGCTTTTTTTTTTTGAAGGATTTGAAATATCCATTTAATTTTCAAATAAATTGATCTAAATAAAACTACTGCGCCAACAAACCACCTGGCTCCCAAAGATCATTTTCATTGGCTGGATGTACAGGCGCTCACTCGATGGTTGGCCAGTTTACATGTCAGTCAGAAGCACTAGACTCAGTGGGCGGTTTTTGTCGGGTGTTGAAGCTGACAAGGCGCGTTTATAGTTTATTTATTTAATTAAATTTTAATATATAATTACTTTATTCGGGCATGAAAACTCTTGATGGCATGGTGGTAATAAAAACATTCGGGGCTTTACTGAAAACGTTCGGGGCTCCAGCCCCCTTAGCCCACCCCTAACGCCGCCCCTGGTCTACACAACAGGAGACTTAAGTTTTAATACTTACCCATTCAGTACAAGGCATTAGTTTGTAGATGACGAATGAAACAATGACTGAATAAACAAAGACAAAGCATGATTAAGACAAAATCTGGTGTAGAATAGCATATTTTCGAAAAGAAATAATGCAACTCTAGTAGCTATAAGATTGTAAGCCTTAAATACACCATACAAAGTTGTTAAACATTGAATATTAGTTGATTAACATCTTGATCCGCAACACCAAGCACTTTGTCTTAAATGTTTGAGAATAACTGCAGAGAATAAATTTATGGCCAAAGCAAAAGCGCATAAAACAAAAATTATACTTATAAGGTGTAAGCTGATGAAGTGATGAAGGCGAGATGCTGAAGTTTCCGACTGCAGGCCCGGAGAGACTTCATGCATGCAGGTTCGTGAGCTTCAGGTTCAGACCCAAGCAACGCCGATGCGACAGCAAGGAAAGCACCGACATTGCCACGTCCGCGATTTTTCCGCGAAACTGGGATATTTTAACGCTGTTGCTGCGGGTTGCTTTATATGTTCGCGGGTTGAAGCGACCCCAATAATGTGGTATTTATCGCCTGGAATGCGAATTTTTCCGGGGAACCCTTCTCTAGCGATTTGATAGTTTTGAGTAGCAATTGGCGGTTTTGAAAAAACCTGGCAACACTGGAAAGCACTCGGAACTCCGGCCAACGTTTCACTTCCTCTGCCGAGAAAACTCCGAAGCCTGTGTATCATCCAATACTAAACGACCAAAACCATTCCACATCCGCCGTTAAGCAGCTAAAGAAGAAGAAGACCAAAACCATTCCCGCGACACCAGAGGAAAGCCAACTATCTAATGTGTATCTTGAGAGGAATGTCAAACTCGCAATAGTTTGCAGAAGACGAACTTAACTATATGCAAGTAACCCAGGAAAAGCCAGGCAATAAGTCGAGCGACAGTTTGAGCAAAAACTTTGTGGCAGTATATGCAAACACAATGAAGTGTGAGTAGAGGGCTTTTATATTTCTCGTGTTAAGTGCCGATTGGCTTTTTAAATGTTTTAATTGTAATGTGACGTGGCATTAAAGGGTTAGTTCACCCAAAAATGAAAATTATGTCATTAATGACTCACCCTCATGTTGTTCCAAACCCGTAAGACCTCCGTTTATCTTCAGAACACAGTTTAAGATATTTTAGATTTAGTCCGAGAGCTTTCTGTTCCTCAATTGAAAATGTACGGTATACTGTCCATGTCCAGAAAGGAATACAAACATCATCAAAGTAGTCCATGTGACATCAGAGGGTCAGTTAGAATTAACTGAAGCATCGAAAATACATTTTGGTCCAAAAATAACAAAAATGACGAAAAATTGTCTTCTCTTCCGGGTCTGTTGTGAGTGCGACTGACTGCTGTGACTGTTGACGTATCACGCTGCTGACGTGTTTTCTTTACATCAGCAGCGCCACTGAACGCGCTCACAACAGATCCAGTAACATCAATGTAAATAAATGAGCAATTTATTCTGTTTTAAATTCAAAATAAAATATTGTAGTGAATACACTTTATTTAATTTTCAAAATGATGTTTTATTTATTTTATATTATTGTTTAAATCATCCTGCGGGCCGGATTGGACACCTCTGTGGGATGTGTTTGGCCCACGGGCTGTATGTTTGACACCCCTGGATTAGAGCAATAGATGCTGTAGATAAACAGATATATTCCTGAGGTATTCTATGACTGTGACTACTATAATCTAAGGGGAGAAAACCGGGGTTGGAAAAAAACCATCTTGGCCGCAAATCCCAAAGATATTCTGACAAAAAACAGAGCAAGGGATGCGGAAGAAATGGATTGGTCTAGCTCAGCTGTCAAAGTTTTGAGGTAATTAAAGTACCTAAATTCAGCAAGGATCCATTCAATTTTTAAAAAGTGACCATAAGGAAATTTGTAGTTCAAATAACATTTACTAAATGATTTGGCACACCGCACATTAGACAGTACACTGATAAAACACAAGAGAAAGAAACTTACTGCTTGATCTGCATGTTGGTTTGTGCTGGCTGTGTTTATGGAACAAGGTTGGCCTTCAGTATACAGTAAGTCTACTAGCAAAACCCAAGTTATTAATTACAAAATTTATATGATTCTCTGGAAAATGCCTGCTGCAAACAGCCATTTTGCAAATATGTCCCTGATCGAAGCTTGCCATGGACATTACAATTATTTCCAAACAAACTACACCCATTGGTGTTTATAACTATTTTGTTATGTATGAAGTTCTCACCATTTGTCCTTTCTATTCTTGTACCTTGCTTCTCTTGAGACCTCCTGTTTTGCAGCATAGTTAATGATATGATAATGCACATTGATGTAGTTGGTTACAACATGCAGGGTTGCCAACTCTCACGCATCTGGCGTGACACTCACGCTTTCAGTATCAATCTCATGCTCTCCACGCTACCTGAGAAATGTCATCGCCAAAAATCCATTTTCTCCCTCTCAGTCCGTTAATTTTCTGTTGATGACTAGACCACAGCGTGTGTGACAGAGGAGAGGAGTTTAAGATATCCGCAGCTGTTACATCTCCCAAAGGCGTTCTCACTGCAGTATTCTCTGATGCGTTGATTGGCTGAAAACGTTGCACCTGATACATCAGTCAAAAAATGTTAATTTTAAATCCTTCAAAACCATCAGGTTCACATAAAAAACCCATCAACTCCCCAAAAAAGATAAAAAAAACATCACATTATTAGTAAGTTTGTAAAAAGCATATTCCAACGTTAGTCTTTTTTTAATAAAACAATTAACCATAAAAACAGGATCTGTTTTTACCCCCCTTTGCTTCCACTTTATTTTTCCTTGTAACCCAAATTGCAAGCTTGATTAAACCATACAAAAAATTTAAAAATAATCACTTTCTTCTTTTTATCAACGGAGTACTTTGGGCCATAAATGAACAGATTAAAACTAAAACAACCCAACAGTCTTATACTCCAACATTTTGCCAATTCTAAAATATTTTTTAAACGAGAACATTGCATAAAAACATGTAAAACACTCTCAGACTCACCACAGAAAGGACATCCCTCCCCAACTAAAGGATCTAACCGTGCTATGTGTCTGTTCGTAGCTAATATCCCATATACAATTCTCCATTGAAGATCTCCTATTCTCTTCTCAATGGGTCTTTTGTACAGGGACCTCCAGCTTCCTCTCGGGGAAAGAGTCTGACTCCAACACTGAAGTCCATTTTGTTCCTTTGAAGTCTTTAAAAATTTTATAGTTGCAGTTTTTAACACACACTCTGTAAAGGGTTTTCCTGGTAAGCGTTCTAAAACAACTCAACTCGGGGATTTCCATAGTCACTGTGTTTCCAGGGGTTTCCTTCCAATCTTCATCCTTTAGGGAGATTTTAAAATCAGGGAAACCATACGCCTCTTCACAGGTTTTTGGAGCAGTAACATTTAAAAAGTCTCTTGCTGCTCTTGGGAGTGCCGACTCTAGTTCGTTAAACAACCGTTGGGTGGTCCTTACGGATCTGAAGCCCACCATATCAGCCAGTTCCTTTGCCTCCATCCATTCACACCCTCTTCTGAGATCGGATACCTTTGATATCCCAGCACTAGTAAGTGCGACTCTGATGGCATCAGAGGACAAACAAACAGTGTGTAAAAGATCATTAAAAAATAAGGGCTCTTTTAGGATCCAGGCATCAGGACTCCCCCATTCTCTGGAAAAATTAAAAGTCTGCCACAGCTCCAATATATTACTAAAGAAGGGTGTAAGTCCTCAGAGTGAAGTTCCATTAAAGTTCATTAAAAACAGTTGTCTGTCCAAGCCCATTCTTCTGGTCTTGAGAAGCAGGGCACACGCAACATCCATCCACACGTGAGGCTGATGATAGAGGAGGCGCTGGACCGCCATCAATCGAAAGGTTGCCAGCCTCGCCTTTATGTCGATGAGTCCCTGTCCACCTTCATGCACCGGCAGGTAGAGCATCGCTGGCTTTAGCCAATGTTGTCCAGACCAGAAGAAGTCCACCAGCATCTTTTGAATCTCTCTGATTAAAGCCATCGGTGGGTCGAGGACCATGAACTTATGCCAGAGTGTTGAGGCGATCAGATTGTTGGCGATCAGAACTCTTCCCCTATACGAAAGCTGGGGTAGCAACCATTTCCATTTAGACAACTTGGCGCGGACCCTATCTACTAATCCCTCCCAATTTTTCTTTTCAAAGTCATCATAACCTAAAAATACCCCTAAATATTTAAAACCTGTTTTATTCCATTTAACTTTTTTTGGAAGTTTAGGTAAGTTAAAAATATCATTACTTTTGGATCCAAACCATAAGGCTTCTGTTTTTTCCCAGTTAAGTTTGGCAGAAGAAAGTTTGCCATACATTTCTAAGCTTTCTTCTAAACATTGCACAACTTCTGTATTTTTAATTACAACAGCAACATCATCAGCATAAGCAGAGAGAACAAAAGCTTCTTTTCTTAAACCTCCTGTTATAACTATGCCCTTTAATTTTTTCCTTATCATGCAAAGTAAAGGTTCTATTGCTAAACTGTAAAGCTGTCCTGACATCGGACATCCCTGTCTAATGCTTTTCTCCATTTTTACAGGAACGCTTAACCCTCCTCCAACTTTTATCAAACATGAAGCGTCATGGTATAACACCTTTAGCCAAGATAATAAAACTTTTCACCAAAAACCATAGCATTTTAGAACATAAAAGAGATAGTGGTGATCTACACGATCAAAAGCTTTCTCTTGATCAAGAGAAACAATCCCAAAGTCCACATTGTACAGTTTTGTATACCTTAAAACATCTCTCATTAAAAACAGGTTATCATAAATAGATTTCTTGGGAATACAATAAGCCTGGTCTTCAAAAATTAACTTGTCTAACACTTTTTTAAGTCTGTTAACAAAGCACTTAGACAGTATTTTGTAATCTGTAGTGAGTACAGACACAGGCCTCCAATTTTTTTAACATAAGCAAATCTCCTTTTTTGGGGATTAGAGAGAGAACGGCCCGCTGACAACTTTTAGGGAGCATATTCAGATTAAAAACTTTCCTTTAAAACAACACAAAACAAATCTTGCCCAATAACTTCCCAAAAGGACTTATAAAACTCTGCCGGCAGACCATCAATGCCTGGAGCTTTCCCTTTATTAAGCTGATGAACTGCTTCCGTCACTTCTCCGAAACACAGGTCACTTTCAAGAGTTTGTGCAGTTTGTTCATCCAATACTGGCAGATCATTAAAAAAGTCACTTGATGGATAGAAGTCAGTCTCTTCTTTTGCATATAAATTAGTGTAAAAGTCCACAGCAAGCCTTCTCATCTCCTGAGGATCTGAGGTAACTGTCCCGTTTGCTTTTCGAATGCCATGCATAACATTGGATTGGGAGTGTTTTTTTCTCCAGGTTAAAGAAGAAGGTTGTTGGAGCATCTATATCCTGCACTGATATAAACCGTGCTCTGACCAAAGCTGCTTTAACCCTCTCCTGAAATATATCTCTTAATTCCTGTTTTTTTGTGTTTAAGCATTCTTGTAAACAAGGATCATTTTGGTTCATCAGGCTATTTTGAATTTCACATATCTCTTTTTCTAAAACATATACAGTATATTTGAGCTTGTTTCTTATATGTGATAAAAATTGTTGACTAAAAAGTTTAATCTGAGCTTTCCCCACTTCCCACCACTGCAGGAGATTGTTAAAATCACTTTTTTGAGTTACCCAATAACTCCAAAATTGTTTAAAATTTTCGCAGAAGTCGTGATCTAAAAGAAGTTTGGTGTCAAACCTCCAAAAATAAAAACGAGGGGTTGTATGTGACAATAAAACATGTAAAGTGATCATATGGTGGTCTGAGATAACGTTTGGGATTATTTGTGTGTCCATTGCTCTATTATACATAGTTTTCTTCATATAAAATCTATCGAGACGAGCAGCACTAATTCTATATTGTTAGTAACTCTAATCCAGGTGTACTGTTTCACTCCTTCAATTCTTTCCTCTCCAAATATCAATGAGTTCTGATTGTTTTATAACATTTTTTAAGGATAGGGCAGATGATGGATGAGGTTCTTCACCATTCCTGTCAGTGATAAAATCTACAGTACAGTTCCAATCCTCACCCATAATTAAAAAATCATCTTGATCTAAATCATAAAGAACTTTCTTAAGTTTCTGAAATAGTTGAATTTGATCACTTCCTACTGTAGGAGCATAAATATTAATAAAAACAAAAACCTTACTGTTTATTTCTACTTTTAAAACAAGGAGCCTTCCTTTTTCTACTTCCTGTTTTGATAAAATATTGATCTTTGTTTTCACTGAGAAAAGTATTGCCACCCCTGCACTTACATTAGTGCCATGGCTTAAAACACACACTCACCATCCCACCTCAAACCCCAATCTGTTTCATTTGCTTCATCACTGTGTTTCTTGAAGAAACATCACATTAATCTCTTTAGGTCCAATACACTCTTTTAACAAAGCTAATTTATTTCCATCCCTGGCCCCATTTATGTTCAAAGATCCTACTCTCAGGATATCCATAGAAATAAAAGAGGGAAGGAGATCAAATAAAATCAGAAAAGTGAAGAGAAACCCGAAAGAGTTGTAGACACCCATGTGATCCTTATTTTAATTTACTTCTCTTATTTCAAACTTTCTTTGAACTTTGCCTAATTGCCGTTATGTGTTTCTTTAACCTAAATCTCTTTTGTTGGGACAGAACTTCATTGCTGCACTCACTACGAATTTTTATCACTGAATCAACAAACTTGTTTAAATCGGGGGAAAAACTCTGCAAGTTCAACACTTTTGCCTTTGGTTTCATCCAAGAAGTTGTTAATCTGTTCAACAGTATACAACTCTCCTTCATAAGCCTTATCCATATCCACATCAAAACAGGATTCATCATCTCTAATGCTTCCTTCAGTGACTTCAGACTGTCCATCCACCTCATCATCACTACTCTCCACACACCTCTTACTCAAAGCCTCTTCAGCATTAGCACCATCAGTACTCTGCTGAACACTTACAGCACTGACACTAGGCATTTGACTATCATTACCATTTCACCGCTTCACTTACCTCAGTGTTGATCACTTTGACCGTCTCTCTGCCTGTACACTGCCTTTCGTCGCTACAGTTTGTTGCTCATCTGTCCGCGGGCCCTGGTTCTCCTCGGCGCGTTGTTTATGTGGACAGACGAAGCGTTTGTGGCCGATATCCCCGCACTCAAAACAGCGTAAACTGTCTGTGCTCGCGTACAGCATGTATGAACTGTCTCCGTGAGACACACGGAAAGAGACATCGAGTGTTTTGTCCGGCGAAGTTTAAAAACATATACAGTTGTCTCCTAAAAGACAACACGTGTTTTAGCGATGCGTTCTTGCATCCGAGCTGAATCATTTTCACCCCTCCAGCAATTTTCCCGAATCTAGACAACTCCTTTACAATTGAATCACTGGAAATGAAAGGCGGTACATTTGAAACCGTGACTTTTGTAGCCGGGGCAGATAAGGGTGTGACGGGCACGTACGTTTTTCCTTAACCCAAATTCCGTTTTCAATCATCCTATTTACTAAGTGTTCGTTTTTTAGAAACACTACAACAGCTTTGTTCATCCTAGAGGCCGAGTTTATGTTTTCGTGGCCGATTTGGTCCGCGATGGCGAGGAGAACATCTTCTATGGTTGCGCCTGATTTCCGGCGCACACCTGAACGCATTCTTGAGAGAGAGAGGCGACGCTCCCCGCTCACTCAATCACACTGACTAACACTAATACAAAAGGAAAAAAGAAAAAGAAAAATAATGCCCAAAGAACTGGGGGAAAAAGAGGAAAAGAAAAAGACAAACAAAAAACAAAAAAAAAAACAAAAAACGGTTAAATCAGAAAAAATCTTGAAAAACCGTGCGCTCCCCCACATGCAACCCAAACGCCACACTCTCGCTACCCAGCATGCAACACACCGGAGAGAGAGAGAGAGCAGAGAGGAGCACAGGAGAGAGAGACAGAGGAGAGAAGAGAACAGGAGAGAGACAGAGGAGAGAAGAGCACAGGAGAGAGAGACAGAGGAGAGAAGAGCACAGGAGAGAGAGACAGAGGAGAGAAGAGCACAGGAGAGAGAGAGAGAGGAGAGAAAAGAAAAAGAGAGAGAGAGAAAAAAAAACAAAAGAGACAGAGAAAAAAAAAGCACAGGAGACATAGAGAGACAGAGGAGAGAAGAGAACAGGAGAGAGACAGAGGAGAGAAGAGCACAGGAGAGAGACAGAGGAGAGAAGAGCACAGGAGAGAGAGACAGAGGAGAGAAGAGCACAGGAGAGAGAGACAGAGGAGAGAAGAGCACAGGAGAGAGAAACAAAGGAGAGAAGAGCACAGAAGAGAGAGACAGAGGAGAGAAGAGCACAGGAGTGAGAGACAGAGGAGAGAAGAGCACAGGAGAGAGAGAGAGAGAAGAGCACAGAAGAGACTTTTTGACTTTTAACATCTCTTTAATCACCACAAAACATTAATCAGTGTTATTTCTTCCATAATCAAGACACACTGTACAAGTATAAAAAAAAAAATAGGTAAAGTCAAAAAATCTGAAAAACAGACAACCCACAGGAAACATTTTCGTATCAAAAAAACATTAAAAACATCATATAATCATTATCATACATAAATGTTCAGAGATCCATCACAGTCAACTTCACAAATACAGCTATTAATGCCCCATCTGTTTTTAAAGGTCTCTATATCCATTACATTAAATTGTAAAAAGCAAATTCAACCTTTAAACGTGATTTTATCAGTCTGCCCCATTCCAACAATCATGTTTTTATGTTACAGCCAAATAGCCAACTTTGCTTGGCCAAAAACAAAATTTACTAATATATGGATCTCCCTTGTGGAATGTTTGTATTTAGGACCATAGATAAAGAAAACTTTAGTAAAAACCTCCCCTAGTTTACGGCAGCATTCTTCCAAAAAACAAAACAGACGAACAAGCCTTTCACAATCAGAGAATAAATTAAAAACTGTTTCCGATTGTCCACAGAAAGGGCAACCCTATTCCCAACAGCCCTAAAATGTCCTGACTGGGGTGATGCAAAGGACAGGATGTTGCCTTTTACTTCTTGCCACTTGCCATTTTCCGCTGAAACCTCCAGGTCTGGGAAGGGTAATACTTCCTCCCCAACAGGTATAACCAGAGACACACTATAATTCTGTGGAAATCGTTCCTGCACTTTGGTCAGAAGTCTCTGAGCAAGTCGAACAGATCTTATGCCAAACTTAAGAGCCAATGTCTCTGCAGATAACCATCCATCCTTGGAGGCTAGATGTCCTACTTTAGTGATGTTTGTGGACAGAGCAGCATTTCTCAGAAAAGGGGATTTAAAAATATTCAACTCAAGTGCTGGGTTGAAAAACAAAGGTTCTTCCTTTAGCCACTGAAAATGAGTGTCACTTATCTCTCGAGAAATCCTGAAAAGTGTCCATGATTTTAACACTGACTTGTGAAAGGGTGTCAGACCACTTGAGTCCAGTTTATCACTATCAAATAAAATCAAGTGACGATCAAATCCCATCTTTCCTACTGCAACCCCGAACCAACTCACGTCCTTTCCATAAAGAAGACTTTGAGCTGTCTGGAGTCTGAAGGCCTTTATTTGTGACCTAGTGTCGATGAGCCCTTGACCCCCCCTCTTGCCTCGGCAGAAAGAGGACTGAGGCTTTCAGCCAGTGTTGTCCTGACCAGAAAAAGTCTATCAGTCGTCACTGAATGTCTCTTACCAAGTCTTCAGGGGGCTCCAGCACCATCATTCTGTGCCAAATTGTTACAGACCAGGACTCTTCCCCTGTAGGACAGCTGGGGTAGCAGCCAATGCCAGTGAGACAACCGAGCACACACTTTCTCCACTAGTCCCTCCCAGTTTTGCTTCATATATTCATCAGTTCCCAAAAACACACCTAAATATTTAAAACCTGCCCTTCCCCATTTCAACCCCCCTGGAATTAAGGGACCTTCACTATCTTTTCCACACCACAAAGCATCACTCTTGGCCCAGTTAACTTTCGCAGAGGAGGTTTTACCGTAACATTCTAAGCTTTCTTCTAGATGATGAATATCTCCAGTGCCTCCAATTAAAACCGTGACATCATCTGCATAAGCAGAAAGTTTAAGCGGCAGCTGGTGAGTCAGTGTATTAATTTGTAGACCCCTTAACTCTCTTCTTAGTTTACATAGTAAAGGTTCAATGACAATACTATACAGCTGCCCGGAAAGAGAATCTTATACTCAGAGCATAGAAGTGCCACCGGCCTCCAATTCTTTAATAAAGTTAAGTCTCCTTTTTTTGGAAGCAAAGTTAAAACCGCACGCTGCCAACTCTTAGGAAGACTTTCTTCAATAGTTGATTCCTGAAGAACTTTAAAAAGTCATTCCCGATGACAGTCCACAAGCTCCTGTAGAACTCAGTAGGAAGACCATCTATTCCGGGTGTGCGGCCTAAAGAGAGTTCCATCACCGAGGCAGTCAACGCATCAAAAGTAAGTCTCTTTTCCATAAATTCCTTCTGCTCTGATGTTAAAACAGGGAGATCCTGCAGAAGTTATTTTCTAGCATGTCCATCTGAGTTATCAGCAGCAAAAAGAGTAGAGTAAAAGTCTACAACCAGTCTGCGCATCTCCAATGGGTCAGAAGTGATACGCCCAGTACTGTCCTTTAGACTGTACATCTGTTTATCTTAAGCAGCTTTGCGTTCCAAATCTCTCACTGTTAAAAACCTGCTCCTTATAAAGTGCACCCTTTACTTTTTCATTTAAAATCAAACTTAAGCAAAGTTTCTTTTCAGTCCACTTTTCTTGTAAACCAACAACATTGTTAACAGTCATATTTCTCTCAATAGCAATAATTTCTTTTTCCAGCTGCTCCAAAGTCTTCTTTAAACACAAAGTGGAATAAGAAGCATAACGCTCTTGCGTTCCTACCCCCACTCCACAGACACCTCCTGATTGTTGACTCTGTCTGGGACCTGATCAAGGCTGTCTCCATGGCAACTTGCTGTGTATTGCTATCACAATCCTGCGGACTGAGGCACCTAGATTTGATGCCAGGAGTAGCAACTCTCCAGGCCTACATACAAGAACTTTTACATACATACACTCACACATACGCACATATATACAGATATGCATTCACCCCCCCACCCCCCATCCCTCGCCTTCGCCGCTTTGTACCGCCAGTCTGACAAGCGGGTCTGCGACCAGCGCCATAGGGCGGCAGGACCGGATGGCTGCTTGCCTGTGCTGGATTACCTTGACCCCCCTTTTCCCCTCCCCTGTTGCAAAGTTGTGTGTTATGCTGTATTGATTATGTGCTTTTGTTGCTGAGGTGTTTTTCCTGTTCTCACACTGTACTCCCAATGGAGAATAGTCTGGGTGTTGTTTTTTTTCTCCTCCCTTCCCTAATGTTATGCTGTATTTCTTTCCCTGTACTGCATTTCGTTGCCTTGTACCCACATGTGCAATGACAATAAAGTTGAATCTAATCTAAAAAAAAAAAAAATTGCTGACGAAACAATTTTATGTGTGCTTTCCCTACTTCCCACCACTGAATTATGCTATCAAAATGGGCCTTTTCAACTTTCTAACTTTCCCAAAATAACTTAAATTTCTCAATAAAAAGTTTATCTTCTAAAAGTTTTATATTGAAATGCCAATAATAGCTTTTGTGAGGCCTTATGTCCAAGACACAATCGACTGTGATAAGTTTGTGATCAGAGAAAGACATGGGGACAATAGTTGTATTTCTAACCCTATTTCTCATGTTTCCAGAAACATAAAAACGGTCCAACCGTGCAGCAGAAATCAGACCAGCGCTGACTTTCACCCAAGTGTACTGTCGTGTTGAAAGATTGTGCTCTCTCCGAACATCTAAAAAATTCAGGTTCTCAATCACACTGGCTAAACTGAGTGCTGACTGTGAATGCGGCTCCTCCCCATTTCTATCAAGTGTAAAGTCCACTGCGCAATCCCAACCCCCCCCAAAACAATAAAATCGCCATTCTGGTTTTGCCTTAAAAATAGTTTCAGCTTAATGAAAAGCTTAATTCTATCGGGGCCAGTATTAGGGGCGTAAATGTTCACAAACAAAAAGCAGAAACTATGTATTTCTGCCCTTACGATTAGCAGCCTTCCTGGTTCTAACTCATGTTTCAATAAAATTTTAGCTTTAACAGCAGGGGAAAAAAGCACAGCCACCCCTGCACTTAAATTAGTCCCATGACTAAGAACATGTTCTCCCTCCCACCATAACCTCCACTCAAATTCATTGCTTTGATTACTATGAGTCTCTTGAAGGAAAATAACATTCAACTCTTTCAAGTTAATTATTTCTGTTAAAAAAAATGATCCTTTCTTACATCCCTCATCCCATTCACATTAAGGGATCTCCACAATGACAAAAGGGGGAAAGAGAAGACAGTATAGAAAAGAAATACAGATACAAGTCAGCATGTTCATTTTGTTTTCCCTCTTGTTAGCCTCTCTTTTTATGTTGATTGCCTGATTGTCTAATTGCAGTTATATGTTTCTTCAGGCGAAACCGCTTTTGCTGTGAAATGTCTTTGTAACTACTCACTTTTCGTGCCTACATCACAGAAGATACAAACTTATTGAGGTCGGGGAAAAAATTACGGACTTCTACACTGCTTTACCTTTTATTTTATCAAGAAAGGAATTAATTTCCTCAACAGAGTACAAATCCTTCTCATATTCTCCTGCCATATCTGTGAAATCTGACCATTGTTCATCATCTTTAATGCTATCATCAGTTTTCTGAGATAAACTATCTAGTTCTTCAGCCAGACCATCCTCAGACCCTCCAGCTGTTGCTGCACCAGAGGATACACACATCTCTTCATCACCGCTAGTAACATCAACAACAGCATTAGTCCTATTCTCAATTCCTCCAGTAACAGAACTACAAGCAAGCTGCTCATTGCTCAAAGGTTTTCTAAAAACAGCTGCACTGAGAGTAACCTGCGGCTCCATCATGAAGCAACGTCAGGCAGCTCTGCACCTGTGGACTCAGTGAAGGAGCGCGCTCACACACCACCACCGTCACACAGGACACCAGCGACTCAGACCTCAGTGCTTCTTCTGACTCCCCTGGAAAGAACATTGAACCCAAGAAACTCTTCCCCAGACAGAGAGTCCTAGCGCTCCACTGCAGAAACACAGAACATGTTCATGAACTGCTCACTAATGATGATCTCGGCAGCCCCCAGTGTGTTATCATTCACACAGGTACAAATGACCTCCATAAGTTAAATGAAGGTACAGCTAAGGCAATACATGAGATGGCAGAGAAAGCCTCACAGACATTCCCCACTTCACGTGTACTGGTCTCCACCTTGCTCCCGCGGCTCGACGTCCCACCCTCTGTGATCGATCAGATCAACGAGGAGGTCCGTCACTCCTGTTCCAGTCTGCCCAACGTGCACTTAGTCCATCATAGCTCTGTAAGACCATGGCACCTGTATGACGGGCTCCACCTCAATCAGGATGGAGTCAGGATCTTCGCCAAAGCTATCAAAGATGTTGCTCTTGGATGCTTTCAAACAACCGACTATAGAGGAGCTAAAAGAAACATGAGAATGCAGCCGTTTGAGGCATCTGGACCTTCATCTCACTCAAGACCACCACGAGACTTTCACAGACAACCCAGGACTTCAGGATGGTCTCACAGACAGCAGGAGAGTCAGCTCTACACTGAAGGCCGATCCCAGCGCTGGACACCCAGCTATGCCCAGGTACTGTCCCATCATCCGCTCAGGAGCTACTCCCCATTAGTGATGTGGGAGAAATTAAACGACTGCTAAGCCTTCTCTGCAACAAAATGCAACACAATGATTATTATTATTTTTTATTATCAATTGTTGTTATTGTTATTACTATACTATTATTGTTATTATTTTTTAGTCATTATTCACAATGATTTATTTTAATCAGTTTGACTACCTTTTCTACTTGCTCTACTATTACTATTACTCAGTTATTTTATTTTATTTTCATATTTATTTTATTTTTATTTATAAAAGGTTTTGTTTTTGATTTTGCCTCCAGATAAACAGCAGTATTGCTTAATCGCTGATCATATCATAATGTTAAATTTTAGCTTTTGGAATATTTAGGGTTTGTGCTCTAAAACATTTGGATTAAAAAGCACAAACACAGAATTTTTAAATAGCATCACAAATGTTGACATCCTAATTCTAACAGAAACATGGTGTAGATCAGATGTGTCCACTCAGTGTCCTTCAAGTTACTCTGAAATCATAGTGCCCTCACTAAAACTCAACTCAGTACATTGTGGTAGAGATTCTGGAGGTTTAGTCATATGGATAAAAAATGACCTTTCCCCTTTTACATCACCAGTACAGCAAGGCAAAATTCACATTTGGTTAAAATTGGATAAAAGCTTTGGAATTCTAGATGACCTTTTTATCTGTGGAATTTATATTCCTCCATCAGATTCCCCATACTACGACGATGAAGTATTCCACGCTTTACAAAAAGAAATTAATCAATATCAAACTCTCTGGAAAATTTTATTATGTGGAAATTTAAATGCTCAAACTGGTTCAGAATTATACTATATTGATAATTCAGGAGATAAACATCTGTTCTTACATATACCCCAAGATCTCTTCAGTACTCTACCTAGAAGAAATAGCCAAGATACGGGAGTCAATAGGCACGGGAAAGAGGTATCCCACCTTTGTCAAACTTTAGGTCTTTATATCCTCAATGGTAGAATCAAAGGAGATTCCTGTGGACAATTTACATATAGCTCAGATCTCGGGAACAGTGTTGTAGATTATGCTATATCAAATATAAGCCCTTCCCATTTCAGTGCATTTACCGTCAAAGCTCAGTCACCCCTGTCTGATCACAGCCAGATCAATCTTTTCATTAAAGGGGAAAACAGCAAATCAAAGCAAATTCATAAAAAGCCAATTCATCTACATAAACTCAAAACAACATATAGATGGACTCGTAGTGCTGCTGAAACATATATTAAATAACTGAAGTCAAATTAAATTGTCAGTTCCATAACACTATTTAACAATTCAACATATGATAATAATTGGAAAGGAATAAATTTAGCAATTAAACATATTAATGACATTTTTGAAAATATAGCAAAAAAGGCTCATTTAAATGAAACTACCACATATAAACACAAAAATAGAGCTAAACAAATACCTTCTGAAAAGTGGTTTGACCATGAATGTAAAACAATAAGACAAGAGCTATGATTCATTTAAAATCAAAAACACAAAGATCCGGTCAACTTAGAATTACGCTTAAAACACTCAGTGAGTGTACAATACAAAAACACAGTGAGACAGAAGAAACTGGATTATTATAACAACACACTTCAGAAGATGGAAAACTCAATTGATCAGGGTCAGTTCTGGAGCATGTGGAACAGTCTGAACAAGACAAAGCCACAAGAGTTAGCCATACAAGATGGTCAGATTTGGAAAGATTATTTTGAGAAGCTCTATACACATCAAACTGACCCTCTAAATAATCCCAACCAGTTAAAAGTCCTAGAAAAACTGAATGCTCTTGAATCATGCATCAAAAACAACCAAAATCCACTAGATTATCCAATAACCCAACAAGAACTTGAAATCCCTCAAACGTAAGAAATCCTGTGGCCCTGACAACATAAAGAACGAGATGCTTAAAAACAGCTCTCCTGAATTGCAAACTGCATAACTCAAACTTTTTAATTTGATTTTGAGTTCAGGTGTTTTTCCTGAGGTCTGGAACACAGGACTCATCTCTCCTATCTTTAAAAGTGGAGACAAAACCAATCCTAATAACCTACAGAGGGATCTGTGTAACCAGTAATTTGGGAAAAGTATTTTGCTCTATAATCAACTCTCGGATTTCATCTTTCTTAAAGCAGCACAATGTCATCAGCAAATCTCAGATTGGCTTCCTCCCTAAACATCAAACCACTGACCATATTCACACACTACACACGCTAATAAATCAACATGTACACCAAAAGAAAGATGGAAAAATATTTGCATGCTTTATAGATTTTAAGAAGGTTTTTGACTCCATTTGGCATAATGGACTGTTTTATAAAATTATTCAAAGTGGCATAGGGGGTCAAATATATGACTTAATTAAAAACATGTATAACCAGAATAAATGTGCAGTAAAAATTGGACAGCAAAGGACAGACTATTTTCCTCAACAGCGAGGAGTGAGACAGGGCTGCTGCCTCAGCCCGACTTTATTTAACATGTATATCAATGAACTGGCAGATCTACTGGACCAATCAAACAGTCCAGGGCTACAATTATTCGACACAGAAGTCAAATATTTACTGTATGCAGACGACTTGCTAATTCTATCTAAAACACCAGAAGGTTCTCCAGAACAACCTTGACATTTTAACTAAATACTGCCAGGATTGGGCCTTAGACATCAACATCCCAAAAACTAAGATTATGATATTTCAGAAAGAAAAACAGAAATCTAGAACATAAACATTTATTTACTTTAAACAACACCGCACTTCAACATACTTTACAATATAATTATCTTGGTCTGGTTTTAACTCCCACTGGAAATTTCAAATTGGCAATTAAAACATTACTTATAAAAGCCCACAGGGCACTGCACGCTATACGAATTAAATTATTAAAAATAAACATCCCCATCAGAATTTGGACAAAGATCTTCGATAGTGTCATTCTGCCCATTGCCCTGTATGGAAGCGAGATCTGGGGCCCAGCGAGTAACTCCAGCCATAAAGACTGGCACAAACACCCTTTAGAAGCTCTGCATGTCGAGTTCTGCAGAAACATCGTGCATGTGCACAGAAACACTCCTAATAATGCCTGCAGAGCAGAGTTAAGCTGTCTCCCCCTAAATCTAATCATTAAAAAAAGAGTTTTAAAGTTTTGGATCCACTTAAACTCTAGTTCGGAAGATTCTCTTCATTTTAAATCACTAAAAACACAAAAAAAGTGTGCTCAAAAAAGTCATCTTTGTGTAATGGTGTCCGACCTGACTAACAAAGCACTCGATATCACCAATCCTGAAAAACATGGAAGAATCAAAGAAATTTTGAATGAAGAAAAGGAGACATACATACAGTATTGGAAAGAACAAACCAAAGACCAAAGTCGTCTCCAGTGTTATCTGAAACTTAACAGAGATATGTACAGTATGGCTGACTATCTGCTCTCAGTCAGAAATATAACACAGACATTTAGTGATGAAGTACAGACTGAGTGACCACCAGCTGGCCATAGAGAGAGGACGACATAGAACGACCTGGTTACCTAGAGAAGAGCGAGTCTGTAATGAATGTAGATCAGGATCAGTTGAGACGGAGGAGCACTTCCTCCTCCACTGTCACAAATACACACCGTTAAGAGACTCACTGTACAGTCAAATACAGCAGAACATTCCTGAGTTCCAGTCACTCCGTGAACATGACAAATTAAACATTTTACTTGGTGAAGGACCTGCTTCCTCCATGGTAGCACATTATATTTACAAATGCCACAAACTAAGAGTTAAAGAGTGAACACATCTGAATTAGTAGTACCATTAATGTTTTTATAAATATATATATATGGATGTATTTTACATGTATTTTTGTTTTATTTGTTTTATGGATATATATTATATGTGTTTTTGTTTTGTTTGTTTGACAAAGGAGAGAAGAGCACAGGAGAGAATGTTTTTGTATTTTAACCAAACATTTATTTCACAACTTTTACACTTTCAAAACAATTCTAATACAATAATGACTTAAACAAATTGACACTGGGATCAATCATTGTAACAAACAAGAAAAATATAAAAGTTCATCAACCACAGAGCAAATAGCATCATTGTAACACCAGTGAACCAAAAAGAACATTGTCTTTCATCATCTTATAAAATTTAAAATCAACCCACACTCTTGCTTTTATCCGATTTTTACAAATAGATACAACTTCACATCCTTCTGACCCTTCAATTTTATTCCTCCTGTTATATATACTTCCATTTTTGCTTCTCCCACAATAAAAGTTGACATTTTATCTTATTTTTTGCTGCATATTGATATCCAAGGATAAAACTCTGAACAGTAAAAATTTCATCTAACTTACCAAACAACTATTTAAGAAAATCAAATAAATAGCACAATATGGAACACTCTATAAAACAATTAAAAATTGTCTCTTTTTTTTCCACAGAAAGGACATAGATTACAAACATTACGATTTATAACATGCACAAAAGAATTAACAGCAACTGCACCGTGTAAAATTCTCCATTGGAGATCCCCCACCCTTTTTTCCAAAGGAGGTTTATAAAACACTCTCCAAACAGGTATATTCTGATTTAAATCTAATTTGTCTCTCCAGACAGTATCAACTCTTCCATTTAAAACTTTCAAGTTTAAAATTTTAACACAGCTTCTGTACATTTTTTTGCTGTTAGCCTCATTAATAGTTAGATCCTCTAAATTCTTTAACAATTCACCATCTGCACCTTTAAAATCAGGAATAATATATACTTCTGGAAAAGGATCCTTGTTATTTGGAACCACCTTTCCTTCACCACAATTTTTAAGGAGAGACTTTTCTTCTGCCGTAAACTTCTGTTTTAAAAGATCCAGTAATTTCCCTGCTAATCTTGTTGATCTAACTCCAATGCAAGAAGCAACCTTTTGTGAGTTATTTAACTCAGGACCCCCAGCAGCTATTATCTGACACAATTTAACTTTTTTTGCTCTACACATTGCATTTTCAAAATCCCATGCAGCTTCACTTGAAACATCATATCTAGCTCCAAACACAGTTGGTTCTTCTAATAACCAAAATAAAGACAAACCAAAAGCCCCTTTTCTTTTCTTGAATAAGCTCCATATTCTAAAGACCAGAGTCAGTCCATTCAGCTGAATTTTGCTAGAGTCCATTAAAAACAAAGCAGAGTCCAGTCCCAGGCCTCCAGCTTGACTCAAAACAAAGTTAGCAACATTCCTCCAAACAAGATCTTCAGGTCCGGTTAAAAAATTCTGAATAAATTGTAAACGAAAAGTTGCTCCTCTGCTGGCCAGATGTACTAGTCCTTGTCCCCCTTCCTCCTTAGGGAGATGTACTACACTCTGCGGCACCCAGTGAAGCTTAGTCCAAAAAAAGTCCACAATGACAGCTTGTAGTTTTGCAAGAAGTCCACTTGGTGGCTCAGTAAAAGCCAAGCGATCCCAGAATGTTGAAGCCACCAAATTATTGATGACTATTACACATCCTCTAAATGACATTTTGGGCCACAGCCATTTCAATTTTTCCAGTCATCCTTTTGTTTTTTTCTAAAACACCCTCCCAGTTTTTTTTTAACCCTCTGGAGTCGATTAACGCGTATACGCGTTTTGGGGTATTTTCTCCTGATAACCCCGAAAAGAACTTAAATTACACTTTCAGTTTTGATCGTACAGATAAGTGCAATACATCAATCGAATCTGTAAAGGGTCTACTTTTTTTTGTATACAGACATAATAACAACAAAACTTTGTGCACTTATAAAATAAAGATAACAAAACAAGGAGTGCTGTCTGCAGCCTTTGTCTGCGCTGATCTTCAGATACAAATGCGTCATTAAAATGAACTGTAACTCAGTGAATACTCAACGAAGAGACATGAGAGAGATATCTATAGAAAGCCTGACATGTCTACTTTTAAACTAAACAAGTGCTGCTGAAAACAAATATTCTGTGATAAAGTAATCCATATGAAAACAACGCGATGTCCGTTTTTCACGTCTCACTTCATTATCTTCTAATGCGACCACGCCCCCGCGCCGAGCGCGCTTTTGAGATTCAAATGTTACACTGAAGCGCGCGGCTTTTGAATACGCCCACACAACAGAAGACAACGCAGCGAGACTGTTCTTCAAGTTTTTATTATTTTACTGTTTGCTTCGCGATGAGAGGAATAAGACATAATTCACCCCCAAAAAGATGTGATGTGGTTGAGGATTTGAGATTTGGATTTCCTCAGAAAAAAGAACGAAGCACTTTTATTCAGCAGAGTTCATAAACATGAGTAAGTCTCTTTTTATTTATTTATATACTTGTACTAGTTTTCACATAACGTGTAAACATTTTACTAGTTAGACTTTTCCAAACTATAATTCCTGACTAAATGTATAATCAAGTGAAATATTATGAAGTTTCAATAACAATATACACTACTATACCATTCAAAAGCTTGATGTAAATAATATAAATGTAACAAAAAATGTAACTGTAACAAAATGTAACAATCATTGCTGTTCTTTCAATTTATCCCCCCTAAAAAACCTAAAAAAAAATATTCTCAGCTCTTTTCAACATTAATAATAATAATAATAATAATAATAATAATAATAATAATGATGATGATGATGATGATAATAATAACAATAAATGTTTTTTTGTAAAAAAATAAGATTGTTAAAAGGATTTCTGAAGGATTGTGTGACTGAAGTAATGATGCAAAAAAATTCAGTTTGAAAGTCAGCTTTGATTTTTCCTAATAAACTGTTTAACTGCACTCACAAGTGAATATTAAATTATGTTGTGGGATAATTAAATATATTCTAAATAAACTACAAACATAAAATTATATAGATTTATTTTGTCCTCACATTCTTTCTTGTAACTCATCCCTCTCAGTGACACAGCTGACTGAATGGCTCATTATGCAGCTCATTATGCAGGCCTTTGTCTTCTCAGGTGTGAATTCATGATAGTTGACGCCTACTCGCATATGACTTTTACCAACAAAAAGTGTCTTAGAAAATTTAAATCAATATATTGTTTTCTGTAAGTGAGTAAACAAGATGATTTTCACATCATTTAGAAAAAAAAAATTCTAGGCTACAAGCTCCAGTTCTCAAAATTCCTGGGAGCCAATTTTATATATGTGTTTTATTACCTTTTTCAAGTGATTTAACATTTTTAGTTTTTCACTAACCACGCATAACATTTTTTTTTCTCAAAAACACAATCATGTACATACATGCTGCTCACATATTATTATAGCCTAGTTTGTGCTGATTACAGTGAGATTAGACTTTAGCCATTTAGATATTTATAAGAAACTGAAAAAAGCACAAATGTCAGGGCATGACAAAACTTCTCCAGGCCCCAAAAATACCCTTAGACTCCAGAGGGTTAATACTGAATCATCTTCAAGATATACACCTAAATATTTAAAGCCATTTTTCTTCCATTCAAGTCCATCATCTAAATTAGGAAGGCATTTACCTTCCCACTTTCCACATACAATAGCTTCACTCTTAGTCCAGTTTACCTTAGCTGAAGACAGTTTCCCAAAATCATCAATTATTATTCTTAGACTATCTACCTCTTCTTGATTATTCACAAAAACAATAACATCATCAGCATAAGCCGACAACTTAATTTTAAAATCACATTGTGGTATACTCCAACCATCAATCTTTGCTCTTATTCTTACTAACAATGGTTCAATTGCTAAAGCATACAACATGCCTGACAAAGTGCATCCTCGCCTTATGCCCCTCGTGATCTTAAAAGGAGCACTCGGGCCACCATTTATTTTAAGTTCCTTCTCAATGTTCCTATACAACACCCCAATCATTTGAATAAAACTCGGACTGAAACCACACTCTCTTAGCGTCTGCCAGAGGTAGTTATGTTCAACCCGGTCAAAAGCTTTTTCTTGGTCCAAGAAAATGAGACCAACGTTTAAATCCAATCATCTAGAGATATCTATAATGTCTCTAATTAAATAAATATTATCAAAAATAGATCTATTAGGTACACAGTATGTCTGGTCCACATGGATGGGCCAACCAATTGCCTATTTTAATCTAATTGCCAAGGCTTTGGATAAATCTTAAAATCAGAACATAGGAGTGACACAGGTCGCCAGTTCTTTATGTTTTTGAGGTCACCTTTGTTTGGTAAAAGGGTGATCATTGCTCTTCTGCAGCTCATAGGCAGCAACCCTCTGGTCAAGCTGTCCTTGAGCATCTCTAGCAGATCATCCCCTAACACAGCCCAGAAAGACTTATAAAACTCATCAGGGATTCCATCAATCCCCGGAGCTTTCCCACACTCCATACTCTTTAGGGCCTCATACAATTCACATTTCATAAAAGGTTTTTCCAGTTCAGCATTTGCTCCTTCTGGAACTTTAGGTAGACCCTCATAAAAGCAACTGGCTATCTCTTCCACCTCTGTGTATTCACTCCTGTACAGCACTGAATAAAATGACACTGCTCTTTTCCTAATTTCTAGTTTTTGAAACCTTGATCATACCAGAGCACCCTGTGCCCTAATACCTAGCAAATCATCTAGAACTTTCTTTTTATATTTGAGAACCTTAACACGTTCTTGGTCTCCCACAGATGCCAAAGAAGTTTGTAATTCTAATATTTCTCTCTCTAGATCTTCCAACAATTGGGAAATGTTTCTAGAAGCATTGAGAGTATACATACGGCACAGTTACTGTATCTGTATTTTTCCATTATCCCACCATTTCTGCAGAGAATCAAAAGACGACTTCCTATTATTAAAATTTTCCCCTAAAAAATTAAAGACATCACAAAAAGAATTATCTTGCAATAGACCAGTATTAAAATGCCAATAAGTACTTTTTGGCTTAACATTATTAATAAAAACATTACAACTGACCAAACAATGATCTGAAAAGCCTACAGGTGAAACTGCACAAAATTTTATAGAATTAAAATGATGTTTAAAACAATACCACCTGTCTAGTCTAGCCATTGTTACATGATATTCTCTCACTTGTGTCCATGTATACTGCCTCTGTGTTCTATTCAACACTCTCCAAATATCATACAAATCATGTTCTTTTGTAATTTGTCTCAAAACATGTTGTGATTCCATATGAGGTTCTGTCACAAACCAGGATGCAAGCAGAGGGTTTAGTAAAACCTGATTTTAAAAAGTTTATTAACAGGTTGCAGTGTGACAATGAAATGGTAAGTAGATGAATGGATAAATCCCTCTTTACTTGGTACACGGATGGTTGGTCGAGGATCTCCGGAGGAGGGGGTTCCTGAGGTACCAGGGCATCTGGAGTGGCAGGAGAGAAGGGTTTCAGTAGGGACATGTGGAAAGAGGGGTGAATGCGGTACCTGGGGGGTAGGTGTAGCCTGTAGGTGACCTCGTTGATCTGCCTCTCAAGGTGGATGTGAGCTGAGTCCCACACTCTCTCGCAGCTGGAACGTCCGAAGGTTCACCTGTCCAGGGAAACAATGGAGGTTGACAGCCGAGCATGCACTGGAAGGGGGTGAGGCCGGTGGTACTCTGTCGAAGGGAGTTCTGTGCATACTCGGCCCAGGGTAAGGAAACGGTTCCAGCTATGCTGATCTCCTTGGCAGTATGCCCGGAGGTATCGTCCGAGTTCTTGGATCTTCCACTCAGTTTGGCCATTAGTCTGGGGATGGTACCCAGAAGACAAGTTCACTGTGACCCCTAGTAGGTGAAAGAAAGCCTTCCATACCCGTGAAATGAAGTGGGGACCCCGGTCTGACATGATATCCTCAGGTAGTCCAAAGTTTCGGAAGACATAGGTAAATAGGTGTTCAGCCGTTTCCAGGGCAGTTGGTAATCCTGGCAGGGGCGATAAATTTACAGGCTTTAGAGAATCAATCCACAACCACCAAGATACATGTGTTACCTTCTGAATCGGGCAGGTCAGTCATGAAGTCAATCACCAGATGGGACCAGGGCCTCTGTGGAACAGGTAAGGGTACGAGTTTGCCTGCCAGGAGCTGACATGGAGTGGAGTGTCAGGGGAGTGCAGACGAGAGAGAGCATCAGCCTTGCAGTTCCGGTTCCGGTTCCGGCCCAACGGGCCTGCCGGGGATTCAGTCATCGGGCTTCACGTAGGAATTGGACATTTTTATGATCTGTAATGACAGTAAATGGGTGGTTAGCTTCCTCCAGCCAATGTCTCCATTCATCAAGAGCGAGCTTGATAGCCAACAACTCCCTGTTACCAATGTCGTAATTTTGCTCCGCTGGGGTCAGTTTCCTGGAGAAGTAAGCGCAAGGCTTGAGGCATGGAGGCTCTCCAAACTGCTGGGAGAGCACGGCTCCGACGCCGGAGGCGTCCACTTAGACCACAAATGGAGACTTTGGATTCGGGTGGCGAAGGATGGGAGCCGTGCTGAAGGCTTCTTTAAGAGCTTGAAAGGCTTCATGGCAGTGGCAGTCCAGGACAGGGACTTGGGCCTACCTTGAAGGAGGGAGGTCAGTGGAGCAGTAAGTAGACTGAAATCTTGAATAAAGCATTGATAGAAGTTCGCAAATCCCAAGAACCTCTGAAGTACCTTCACAGACTGCGGAACTGGCCACTCCGTGATGGCGGTTACCTTCCCCTGGTCCATCTGGATACCTTCTGGGCTGATGTTATAGCCGAGGAACTGTACCGTGGAGCGGTGGAACTCACATTTATCTAGCCTCAGGAATAGATGGGGTTGTCGTAACTTCTGTAGGACCTGCATCGCGTGATAGCAATGTTCGGCCAGGTTCCAGGAATATATTAGGATATCGTCAATATACACAATGACTGACTTGTGGAGGAATTCCCAGAACACCTCGTTCATGAACCCTTGAAAGACAGAGGGGGCGTTGGCGAGTCCATACGGCATAACACAGTACTCGTAGTGTCCAGAAAGGGTAATAAAGGCTGTCTTCCATTCATCACCTTTGCGTATGCAAATGAGGTTATAGGCGCTCGCAGGTCCAGCTTGGAGAAGATGTGGGCTCCACGGAGTTGCTCGAGGGCGGCAAGGACCAGGGGAAGTGGATAAGTGAGTTTCACCGTCTGAGAGTTCAGGGCTCTGTAATCGATACATGGCCCCATCCTTCTTGCCCACAAGGAAGAAGGTGGAGGCAGCCGGTAAGCTAGATGGTCAAATTAATTCCTGCTTGAGAGCCTCCTGGATGTATTCCTCCATAGCCTTGTGCTCCGGGATGGACAATGGATATACTGGACCCTTGGGGAGTTTAGCATCAGGCAGCAGGTCGATGGCACAGTCCCATGGCCTGTGAGGTGGTAAGTGGGTGGCTGCCTGCTTACCTGGAACGCCACAATCAGCCACAAAAACAGAAGCGACAGCAGGATCAACGCTATCCACAAGGCTCTAAACCACTTTGGACACCACTTAGCACTCTGGGGAATGAATTACGGGACGTGGAAGAGCAGTGAGACAATGTTGATGGCAGAACTGGCTCCAACGAACTACCTCACTGGAGTCCCATCTGATTTCCGGTGAATGTAATGCGAGCCAGGGGCATCCCAGGATGATTACAAGGTTCTGTTGAATTGTACTCACCAAAGGACGTGGCGGCTTGACGGGGCAGGCACAGATGACATGATCCGGTGCGGCACAATAAAGGCAGAGTCCTTCCGCAAGCCTTTGTTTATGTTCCTCTGAGGATAGTCGAGTCGACTCAATTTGCATGGGCTCTGGTACTGGAGGGCTATTTGCGGGAGAGCCAGACTGGTGGGCGGCTTCGACGTTTTGGGCAGCCAGCCAGGTGTTGTGAGATGTGATTGGCTTTTAACATGAAGTTCTCCATCTCAGATGGAATCCTCGTAGATCGCCATTTGAGCACGGATCCGGGGATTAAGACCTTGGTGATAAGTACTCAAGAGAGCTGCTTCGTTCCATCCACAAGCCGCCGCCAAAGTTTGAAACTGAATGGTATATTCACTTGTCGTTGTCTCACCCTGACACAACCGCAGTAGTTGATCGGCGGTGGATATTTCATCCGTAGAGGAGCCGAATATTTCCTTGAAGTGAGTGGTAAAAGCTTCATAAGAGTTATTCATGACACTATTAGCATCCCATATGGCCTTTGCCCATTGCAGGGTGTGCCCAGACAGTAGAGAAATTAAGAATGCTACCTTAGAACCATCGGTGGAGAATTTCTGCAGTTGTGCCTCAATGTATAACGAGACTTGTAATAGAAAGCCGTCACATCCAGCTGGTTCCCCCGCATATGACGCAGGCAGCGCCATGGGACTGGTGGAGGCAGATTGGGGAATGGATGTAGCTGTGAGTGCTGCCCGGAGAAGGTTGCCCAGCTCCTGGTCTGCAGGAGTGGGTGACTGGGGATCCATATAGTTGTTTTGTATGGTCCGGTCTTCTGTCACAAACCATAATGCAAGCAGATGTTTCATGTTCTTCATTCTCTGGACAACCACAAACAAGATGACCTTCCTGATGGCACTTAAAACATTTCATTGTTTTTGATGTAGCATAAATAACATAGTCAAAATCATCAATCTTAAACTTCAGTGCAAGATTCAACTCCTGTCCATTATGTAAATGCATGTACACTTGTCTACGGAAAGTAACAACGTGCTTAAATTGTGCAGATTTACAGTTTAATGTAATCTTTCTAATCTGCGATACAACTTTCCCATGCCTTGCCAATTCTCTTTCAATAACTTCATCTTTGATATATGGTGGCACATTTGACAATAGTATCTTTTTCGCAGGTTGCATTAAAGGCATTACCACTGTATAAGCCTCATTTAGGACGACTGCACTCACAACGATCTCATTAACTTTATTCACATCATCTAAGGACAAAACAATTGCGCTGTTCATTCTTGATGCTGACAGAATGCTTCTGTGGCCAACAACCTGTGCGACTGCTAAAATACACTCTTCCACAGAACAGCGTTCCGCAGGGACAACTTTAATGCCATGCTGCCGCATTAGCTGATCAAGCGTCACACTTCCAGACGCTGCCATTTCAGTCAGCACACGCTGATCAACACCACCTTACTTTCCTTAACTGTACCAAAACTCTGAAACAATCACCAAGTACGCTACCCAAATATAATGAAAGAACAGAAAGAATGGAAAACCTCATTCAACTTGCAGGCAAACGCTCTCACTCCACACACATCCAGCTCCACCCACTCACTCCCAGCATGCACTCAGATAGAGAGAGACAGAGGAGAGAAGAGAACAGCCGAGCAAGTGTCCTGGGACAGGTAAGGGAGTGAGTGGAAGCTGGTGTAGCTACTCAGAGAGGACATAAAACTCCAGAGAGAGAGAGGAGAGAAGAGCACAGGAGAGAGAGACAGAGGAGAGAAGAGAACAGGAGAGCAAGTGTCCTGGGACAGGTGAGGGAGTGAGTGGAAGCTGGTGGAGCTGCTCAGAGAGGACATGAAACTCCAAAGAGAGACAGAGGAGAGAAGAGCACAGGAGAGAATGGAGAGACTGTTTTCTCTTCTTGAGAGAATGCTTAACAAATACATTATTTAATAGCCATTCTCTATTAGCCAAGAGACCGCAGTGGAAAAAATGGGTAACGTTACATTACAATTTTTAAATATCTTTTTTTAAATGTCACTTTGTCAATGAAACAACCTAATTTCTGTAGTTTATTTTTGTGATGTAAGTTAAGAATGAAATGAATAATTTGTATGCATTATTAATTTTTGTAGTGTAATTTATTTGTAAATGAGCCTGAGTACTTTCTGTACATTTTGTATTTTTGTTTTGCATATTCATGTGTAAATAAAAGAAAAGTAATGATGTACATTATTTTTTAATGCAGCTTATAATTTTTTCACAAAAAATTATTCTATATGTTTATTTTTTTGTCCTTTACATTTTTTTTTACACATTAAAACAAATTGTTCTATACATTGCTGTAAGTACTTTTTTTTTTTTTTTTACAACTATTTACAACATAGCTTCGGTTTAACATCAGAAAAACATCAGTTTGAGCCCGGCCCTGCCTCCATGTGTTCTGGGGTCTTCAGGAGGTGAATCTCTTGGTGAATGGCCAGCACCTCCTCAGCGACTTGGAGGACGGTGCGGTGACAGTGGAACGAGGCACATGCCAAACACTCTGAAGACCATCTGTATGATGTACCACTGGCAGACAGAAGAGAAACACCAGGGTCTGTAGCACTTCTCAGAAGATCCAGCAGCACTGTCAGGGCCTCACTGCTCAGCCAAAAACCATTAAAACCTGTCCAGCGCTGCCACATTCAGCTTTATCCTGCAGTACAGGGGTCTGGTCTGATTTAGGAAAAGAAGGAAGAGAGAAATTGTTTAGAGCTATGACAACGTAATTAGCAGAAGAAATATTGAAATACTTTAGTAAACTACTTTTAGTAACTACTAATACCACATTGGGGAAAAACTACTAGTCATATTTAAAAACTTACCTAAAGGGATAGTTCACCCAAAAATAAAAATTCCAAGTCTGAAACAACTTGAGGGTGAGTAAATGATTACAATATCATTTTTGGCTGAACTATCATTTAAGTAAAAGTGTTATCTTGCATACTCTAATATAGGTATTGAGAGTAAAAGAAAAGGTATACAGTATTGTTCTGTATTTAATATTACTGCTGCACTACTGTGTATGTTGCATTTTACTTCTGAATATGTGCTATTACATTTAAAGCTGCCTACTAAATATACTGTTGGGTAGTTTAATCTGCAACAATGCATCATGTTGTAAAAGAACATATTTTTGTAGTGTTGCTTTCTGTGAGGAAAAAAAAGAAAAGAAAACTTAGTACTTCATATTTGTAAGAGTATAATGTACTTCCTTACAATCCACTTCTGATTATTTTGAAAATGAAAGTAACAACATTTATTGTCAGAATATTAACAAATTCTTGCTAACTATATCAACGGCTGCATTTGAAGGACTCGGACCGGTCACACAGAGCACTGTTCAGCTGTGACAGCTGCTGCTGAACATGAGCAGTGCTACACTCTTTTTTTTAATTCAGTGTTATTTTTATGCTTAACCCTCTGGAGCCTGAGGGTGTTTTGGGGGCCTAGAGAAGTTTTGACATGCCCTGATATTTGTGTTTTTTTTTTCAGTTGCTTATAAACATAAAAATAGCTAAAGTCTAATTACACTGTAATCAGCACAGACTGGGCTTCAATAATATGTGAGCAGAATGTATGTACAGGTGCTGGTCATATAATTAGAATATCATCAAAAAATTGATTTCACTAATTCCATTCAAAAAGTGAAATTTGTATATTATATTCATTCATTACACACAGATTGAGATATTTCAAATGTTTGTTTCTTTTAATTTTGATGATTATAACTGACAACTAAGGAAAATCCCAAATTCAGTATCTCAGAAAATTAGAATATTGTGAAAAGGTTCAATATTGAAGACACCTGGTGCCACACACTAATCAGCTCATTAACTCAAAACACCTGCAAAGGCCTTTAAATTGTCTCTCAGTACTTTGCTTTACATTTATTGAGATTAAAATATTTGTCCTCCCTTACTTTAGCATAGATCTTAAAGATGAACAGTAAAGCAGATATTAAAAAATAAATTTATTTGAAATAAAAATCTAACTTTTATTTCACAGGACATCGGCACACATACTGACACAACATCAGAAGACAGTAAAAGAGGTCATAACCATTTTAGTGGTGTTGTCCTTAATTGGCAGGACAATTGAATCATTGACAATGAAAATCATTGTTATATTGCCAAGCATTTGTGGTGTTCTTGCATAGAACAAATGGTTTTTAAATACTTTAGATTGTTTACTTGACTCATTCAAAATCTGTGAGAAAAGTTGAAAATTAATGTCTGGAAATGTACATACTGTACTTACCTGAACCTTTTTTTTCTTGCAATTCCCCCCAAAACTACCGACTGTCAATGCATGTATTTGGCCTGTTGACATCTGCAGCTACATCGGTTGAAATGGAAGACATTCTATTTATCATGGCAGTTGTCTTCTCAAGCCCCCAGTGCGGTGAGAATGTGGAGAAACATTTTCTCAATCTTCAGACCAAGATGCTAAACATAGGCATTTATGGTGACCTGTAAGAAGGTACAGAGGAGGACTTGGAGGTATTTATGTCATACGTTAGTTAATAAATCATTATTGTCTTCTTAAATGTGAATTTTGTCATTTCTGTGGAAGTATCAGCACAAAGGGAGACATTGTTTAATACTTAATGAATAAACAGAAATATTTAGATTTTTTTTTAACATTACATATTTCAAAAACATACCCAACACCATGCATGGGAGTGTATGTTAAGATTTATTTTGTAAAGCTTTGTATGAATATTTGACTTGCATAGTGCATAATACACATAATACAGTAATACTGAAAAATGGCACACATCCAATTTTTATAAAAGAATAATGTGATAAATTGTCAGCTCGACATGGGACCTACACCTTTTCAGAGGCACTTCGAGTACATCATTGCCAAGGTACTTGTGCAGGATGAGGGGTAGCCAAATGAATGACCCCAAAACCCCAAAGAACTAGTTAGTTATAGACTGATCTCAAATTTCCCTTTTCTGGCCAAGATACTAGAAAAGGTAGTATCCTCACAATTATATTCCTTCTTAGAGAAAAATTGTATCTGTGAGGATTTCCAGTCAGGATTTAGACCGTATCATAGTAGAGACTGCTCTCCTTAGAGTTACAAATGACCTGCTCTTATCATCTGATCATGGTTGTATCTCTCTATCAGTGCTATTGGATCTTAGTGCTGCGTTCGACACTATTGACCACAACATTCTTTTGTATAGACTAGAACACTTTGTTGGCATTAATGGAAGTGCATTAGCATTGTTTAAATCGTACTTACATGACCGCCATCAATTTGTAGCAGTGAATGAAGAGGTATCATATCGATCACAAATGCACTATGGAGTACCTCAAGGCTCAGTACTAGGGCCGTTACTCTTCACGCTTTACATGTTACCCTTGGGAGATATCATCAGGAAACACGGTGTTAGCTTTCACAGTTATGCTGATGATACTCAGCTCTATATTTCTTCACAGCCCGGCGAAACATACCAATTTGAAAAACCAACGGAATGCATAGTCGATATAAAAAACTGGATGACGAGTAATTTCTTACTGCTAAATTCTGAAAAAACAGAGGTGTTAATTATAGCACCTAAAAGCTCTGCATGTAATAACCTAGAACACTGTCTAAGACTTGATGGCTGCTCTGTCAGTTCTTCGTCATCAGTTAGGAACCTAGGTGTGCTATTTAATAGCAATTTTTCCTTTGAAAGCCACATTTCTAGCATTTGTAAAACTGCATTTTTCCATCTCAAAAATATAGCTAAATTATGGCCTATGCTCCCAATGTCAAATGTTGAAATGTTAATCCATGCGTTTATGACCTCAAGGTTAGATTATTGTAATGCTTTATTGGGTGGTTGTTCTGCATGCTTAATAAACAAACTCCAGCTAGTCCAAAATGCAGCAGCTAGAGTTCTTACTAGAACCAGGAAGTATGACCATATTAGCCCGGTTCTGTCAACACTGCATTGGCTCCCTATTAAACATCGTATAGATTTTAAAATCTCATTAGAAGAATGGCATCTACGCTAATATTAGTCTGTTTCTCTCTTATTCCGAGGTCACCGTAGCCACCAGATCCAGTCTGTATCCAAGTCAGAGGGTCACTGCAGTCACCCGCATCCAGTACGTATCCAGCCCAGATCGTGGATCAGCACCTAGAAAGGACCTCTACAGCCCTGAAAGACACATTCAATGTATTATATTCATAATCATAAATGTAAGTATTTACACAATTATACTGTCTTTCAGGAGATTTGAGCCGCCATGGAAAGGGCCCTGCCTACCAAACTCTGTCAAAGAAATTTGAGAAATTTGTGCTTCAGTGCTTTAGAAAAGCATCTGTTCTTTCAAACTTTATGTGTATGTTTTACACATTGTGAGAATTTATTTTATTTTATTTCTTTTAGAATTATACCAATGACAATAAAACACAAGGTATCCTGGAGAAAAGCCAGTGGGACCTGAAGCATGTGCGCTTTTAAAGACGTCGCTTCACAAGGCTGGACGATTTTGTCCATATTTATCAAAAAACACATAGTGCCTTGCTGAAGGAGTTTTCAGATTCTATCTGCAAAAAAAAAAAAAAAAAAAAAAGGATTAATTTCTCTTGTAAATACTATGATTGCCTTGAAATATTACATAATTGTGTATTCAATAGTGCCTCTAAACTTTTCTCTGGAGAGACACAAGGTGGACATCGAGCGCTGGAGACAAAGAAGGCAGTCCAGGAAAGGCATTTATGTATCACCATTACTAAAGGTTTTTCCTTTCAAGAAAACGTAGGATGATGTTAATATACCTCAGTTTTTTGATACAGTCCATACCAAAGAACAGCAATTCTAAATGTTCTAAATATGCGTAATTTACTTATTTTTTTATGCAGCCCAGACTGCTGACAAAGACAACTGGATCATGGGCAACAAATGAAGTAGAAATCTGTGAGCAAAACTTGGTAAGAACCATACACTATCAGAACATAAAATATTTGTGTATGAATTCAACCAGTTATTTGTTCATTCTACAAATGACAGTGAATGGTGACAGTGAAAGCCTTTTATGTTTTCCGAGTTGCATTAATTTGTGCTGAAATGCAAAAACTATTATCATACTCCATTTTACATTTATCTATACTGTAGTATAATTTAATATAATAACTTTCATTTACACATTATTATTCCTTTTTGTGAGTCGCATATCATAGTTCATGAATTTAGTCATATTATTGTTTTAGTCATATTATAGTCTTTTAAATTGTTTTAGTTTTAGTCTAGTTTTAGTTGACTAAAATTGACTGAGTTCAATACATTGTTATACATTAAGCATTTTAGAATCACAAAACTGTTGCTTGAATACTGTACATGACTAAACTGACATTTTTACAGAATTGTGTGTGCTTTTTGACAAATCAAATGCAAAAAGACACAAAATAGAGCTCAATTCTGTGCTCAACAAACAGCCCCCAACGCATCATTTTTATGGTTTTAGTTAACTATAATAATCCTGAGAGTAAAATCTATTTATTGAATAATATGTCAAGTAATGTCCTTTGTCTCATTTTTAATTGTCGACAAAAATGGCATCAATGTAGATTACTACAGAACTCCACAAATGTGTTGTTCACAAGCAAGTGTTCCTTTATTTAATTTTTCTTCTCAGTAAGATACAATTCACGTTTCAAAATGCAGGTGAACTCTTTAATGTCAATCATCCCCCCATTTCAAGTTTTGTCACATACATTTTTTTATTCAATATATTTAGACTTTCATTGCATATACTGTATTAAAACTTCCATTCAATATATTCAAACTTTCACTACTACATTACTACAGAATACTTATTTTGATTTCAAAGATGTATGTACAAAGATGTAACACAGTAAGTATTTTTATCATTAACAAAAGTGTTAACTAATACATCCTGCTTCATATCCTTAATTCCTGCCTTTTCTTATAGTCATCAAAAGCTTCTACTTGGCAGCCCAAGTCCAAACAAATAAAAATAAAAATAAAAAAACAAGAGGGTAATGGCAGAGTAGAGTATAACACTTCACAGGTAAGACTAGGTGAAGTTGTGTCAAATTTAAGGGTATGATAACATTACATTACACACAGACTCCTACATTACTAGTTTGTCACAATGTGTTGATTCCCTGTTTGCCCTCAAATCAAAAGGTTCAGTTGGATAGCCCAAGTCCAGAAAAGAAGAAAAGGACAGTGTCACTGAAGCCACAAGTCACATCCCAAATGATGACACTGTGCAGGTAAGTAATAATAATAATAATAATAATAATAATAATAATAATAATAATAATAATAATTAGACATACAAAATATTGTTGTTACAAAAAACTGTTTTATATCATGTTTATAAAAAAGAAAGGGAGGAAACATATGTCCTTTTTTATCATCTGTTGTGCAATGACTGTTAAATGCAGGACATAATATGGCCATTATTGATTCTTTTCCCACCAATGCCATTTTTTGAAGGCCCTCTGGAATTTGAAGGACACTGAAGTGTTGGTTGCAGTGATTCAGTCGATTGACAGGGATAGGACATTTACACTGCACCACAAAGACTTCCAAACCCTGAAACCACACAACTGGTTAATTGAGGAGGTAATCATACTTATCACTTTGTTTAAAATTGTGTTATTAGTTAGATATTTAAGGAGTGAAAGACAGACCACTGTAAATGACACACAGAATTCTTAGGATACTTTTGAATACATTTTATAATTATTTTTTATGTATATACAAAATTGTTAAATGATCAGTTTCTCAGCTGGAAGCCTGATGAGTGAATATACTATTTCACGAGGTCTCCTCAAATATAGTCCTGGAGGCCCGGTGTTCTGCTGAATTTAGCTTCAGCTTGCCACAACAGACCTGCCTGGAAGTTTGTAGTATGCCTACTGGGAGCTTGATTAGCTAGTTCAGGTGCATTACTTTGGAGTTGGAACTAAACTCTACACAGGCCCTCCAGGACCAGATTCGAGGAGCCCTGCATTTGACAAATTGTTATTTATTTGCTTATTTATTAATGGTAAAGCATTTTAAGGGCATAATCGTAATTGTCTTGAATGATTGCAGACAATTGAATGCTACTTTCAAACACTCTTGAATTCAAAAGGCTATGGACAAAAAAAAATTATATTCAACCACTAATCTTCCGGTGGTGTTGTATTTGGGGAGAGGTCTGCATTGTCAAATCACAGTTTAGGAAAGGGGAGACTGATAAAGAAGAAAATATCAGAAGGACTTGTAACATTGATTTGTAACATTTAACTATTTTGCAGGTCAACTTTGAAGACTACGATGCTCTCAATGGATTCATTAATGTACACGGAAACCACTGGAAATTTCTGGTGTGTAAAACCATTGTCAAGTTGCAGACACTGTAGTTGATTAATTATGGAAATGGATAAATGACCAATGACATGCTTTTACTAGGATCTCAGCAGGAATTTGCAGAAAGTGTTTGTTGTGGATCCCCAAGGGAATGAAGAAGAGTAAGATTCTCAACTTGCTGCCAAAAGATTCAGGTGTTGTATTTAGGGGCCAAGCACCAAAGGTGTTTAGGCACCTATTGTATCCATTAGGATTCCTATTATTATTATTATTCTTCCGCTTCCGCCGCAAGTCTATGGCAGCCCATAGAACCGCTTGCGGGAAAGTTGTGAAATTTGGCACACCTTGATAGAGGACAGTCTCTAACTCCAACTCTCTAGCCACCACTTGTCCAAATTTTCAATATCTTTAAGCTAATAACTTTTGAACCATAAGGTACAGAAGGAAAGTTATATTTTTCTCTGAATCCTTGGCTCATGCCAAGTCGAATGGAAACCAAAATTCAAAAATCGTAAGGTTTAGTTTTTTCGCTATATTTTATTGTTCGTAAATCCTACTTTTTCGAACTCGTCCTAGACGGTTTGTCTGATTTTCACCAAAATTGGCTCAGATCATCTTCAGACCATGCTGGCAAAAAGTTATGGAATTCAAGTTGATTCGTCCAACCTTTCTCGAATGACACGTGAACAAATTTGACGAAAAGCACGCAAAAATGCATGTGAGGCTATATCTCCGCAATGGTTTGGCGTATCGAGACCAAACCTGGTGTTTGTTATAACAAGCATGACCTGAGACTAGCTGCAGTGTCTCGGCGCAGTGCCACCTAGTGTTCAGGAGATAAGAAAAATGCACATTTTTGCTTATAACTTCTGAATGGTTTTGCCAAAAATCACACAACTGGTCTCTTGAGATTCAGTGGGTCATGTCGAGTCGAATGATATCAAATTTTCCTGTGTCAGCCATTTTAGGCGTCGGCCCATTTTGAATTAAGTTTTAAAATGCTGTATTTTTTTAACGCATTATCGTATCGTTACGAAAATAATTACAAAAATGTTTGACTCCATGCCCTGATGGTACTTAAAAAGTTTGGTGGCAGCGCCACCTTGTGGTCAAAAGTTGTAATATCTAAAAAATGCTAATAACTTTTGAATAAATTAGACTATTGAAACGAATGCCAAAATACATCTGAGGCTGTATCTCTGCAAAGCTTTTACATATTTGCATCAAACTTTGTATGTGCCATTGTCACCTCACACTGACCACGCCACATCAATTTGGTAACAGCGCCACCTATTGTTCAAGAGAAATAAACCATTCATTAACCATTAATAATTACACTTTTAAAAATGTGAATTACTTTTTATTGCATTAACCTATTGCAATGAAACTGGTCTCAAAATATTCCTTGGGTCATGCCGACAACACACATATCAATTATGTCATAATAAGCCGAACTTTTTGTCGGCCATTTTGATTTATGTTGAAAACCTACTTTTTTGCTCTCCTCATCAACCTTTGGTCCGATTTTCACCAAATCGAGTACAATCATCTTCAGACTGTGCTGACAAAAAGTTATGGATTTCGTGTCGATAGACGCAACCGTTTTCGTACAGCGCCACTATAAACTTTAAGCACTGTGTCAAAATGACTCTAAGGCTATATCTCTTCAAAGCTTTGACATACTGACACCAAATTTTGTATGTGCAATAGTCACCTCACACTGACCATTCCACACTAATTTGGTAACAGCGCCACCTACTGGTCAAACGTGATAAGCCAATAAATCCTATTACGAGTTGTTGTCTTTATCGTTTTCAAGCCATTTTGCCTAAAATAATCTTAAAACGGTTTTACTTACTCATTCCAGCTGTTCGTCTGCTTATAACTTCTGAATTGCTTTGCCAAAAAACACAAAACTGCACCCATATTTTTTTTATTATTATTATTATGCAGCCACAGAACCCCAAATATGATCACCCTTGTGAGAGACCCGCATCCTGGAATTTAAAAGGCATCTGTCTTTTATAAACACCTAATAAACTGAATAACATTAAAAATTTTAAATCCAAAATGAGTGTGAATTGAGTTTCATTATTATGAACACTTTCGTACTCACTACAGCAAAATACTGCTAAATGTATTATTAGTTTATTTTAATGTTTATGTATATTTATATAGCAATTAATGTAATAGCTGGATAACTGAAATGTCAATCACACTGTAATATAACTGATATGTCAATTCACTAATTTATTTTATTTACTTAGAAGCATAAGTAATTTTATCTGATTAATTACCTTTTAATGTTTTTTTTCTTAGTTTTCTCTAGGTTTGAATCTTTGCATTTATACAGTTTTCTGTTGCACAGATTTTCAAAATTTAAATCTTACTATTTTTTTTTTTTTAGTTTTATCTAGATTTTAATCTTATTTGTTGTCTTCTTAACGTAAATATTATGTAGGGAATACTCCAAAATCAATCAAAATGAAATCATTACATAAATGTTGACATATTTAAATAAATCATTACATACATAAATAATTGTATTAACAAACTGCTCTAAATTAATTTGTTACATAATATAATAATATTTTTATTATTATATTATGGAACATTAAAAAAATACATGAAGACACGCACATCATCAATAAGATAATAAAATATTTAAATGCAGTATTAAATGTAGAAATAGTTCATTAAAATAGCAAATTACTCAATTAAACATAAATAAATGTTAAAAACTGCTTTTGTTATTTATTGAATCAAACAAATAAATGCATATACTCCTTTTCATTTTAACATTTGATTGAATTAATTTTAGAAATATGGGTTGTTTTTTCATTAAAGCAAATTATATTATTGAATGGTATATTAAAGGATTTATAACATCTATTATATTAATATTAGTAAAATATTACATATTTCAAAAAATATTTTTTGGTTATATTTTGAGAAATTGTATTAATTAATTAAATAATATATGGCCCCTGTTGAGTCCATGAACCTCAGTTTGAAACTCCTCATATAGTCTCATTCACACAACTTTGATGACATTTTCTTTTGATTCAGCATCAGCTGATTGTGAATTCTACACTATGCTTTTCTCACATACATGTAGACAATACTTCAAAATGGGTCAGATAGTGCATGCTAAGACAGACTGGGTGGATGTGAAATGGACACATGGTGTTTTGAAGCACACTAACCAAGAAGACGGTTACAGCTGCGGCATTTATGTCATGCAGGTAACCAAGCAATTTTCAGCAGCGGCTTGTGGGTTCTAAAATAGAAGAGGCACACTAATTGTATTGGTCTGGGGATCCCTGCCGATTATTATTATTTGCTTAACCACTTTAAAATGGCTTTTTGGTTGCTTTTAGTCAGAAAACGTAAAGAATACGACACACACAGCAGGATAATATAATTAAAAAGCAAACATCCATCCCTTCTTAAAGTCTGTGTTAAAACAGAGCTGTCTGTAGTGCTGTTTAATCAAGCGACTGCTGTAGCCTATATCCAGCATAGGCTTGTTCTCCTTTATTTTTAATTTGTATATATACTGTTTGAATGACAGCTTGGTAAATCTGTTGGCGATCAAATATTCAATATCGCTGCTCATCATAAGTACTTGGAACATTATCAGCTCAGCGCGAGACATTCAAACTAATATCACGTTATTCACGTCTCTGTGATGATTGGTTGATATCAGAAGGAAAGCCAGCCTCCTCTACGAGGTTTCTTTTCTCAACACTCATCAGTGCTGAAAGTGAACACTAGATGCTGATTGGCTAATTTTTTTTCCAACAGAGGGGCACTTTCCGACTTCCTTAACATTTTATGGTATTACAGGTGTAAAATTACAAACAAAAAATACACATTCTGAGACATGAACTTAAGGAATTGTGAATTTTATTAATATTAAATTAAATCATCCTCCTCCAATTTGCACCTCAAAATTTTGGGGAAGCTGTGCCTCCCCTGACGAGCCGCCACTGGCAATTTATGAAACATTTCAACAACAATCATTTTTGCACAGCCTCAGTAGTGTAATATTTACTTTTATTATTCTGCTATAGCTAATGTGTTTTGCATTTATATTTGATTTATGTGTTTCAAAAGATGGCTAAGGAAGCAGTGGAGGCTTTTCCTCAGATAGGATCAGATTTTTTTAACTTAATTTTATACATTTTATTTTATTCACTGACTGTTTGTTGTTGAAATGGAGACACAACATTGCTTTCCTTTTTGTAACAACATATACATTTTAATCAGATGCTTCATTCGTTCATTCTTTCTGTTTGCATAAACATGAGTTGTATCCACATGACTGTAGATCTGAAATTTATTTAGATGGGCTCCTGGAAAAAATTCAAAACAACTGGGAAATTTTGAACAGGTACATTTTATTGAACTAAATGAAAGTGGCAAATGAAAGGTTGTGAAAAATGATGAAATAAAAGAAATGAGCAACATTAGTTTTGAACATACAATTCTCTATGCACACAGGTAGAAATGGAGAAAAGAGAGGTTGTGAAATATGTTGTTTCTGTTTTGCTGAAATTAGACATATTACAAAAAGACAGTTATTTTTTTGGACATGCAGGTCCCTTTTAAACCAGTAGGGGTTAAAGTAAAAGTTGTGAAATTTGCGCACTGTCTTCTGCTTCAAAATAACACTGTTTTTATGTCTCCATCTCCACGATGGAAAAAGTTATTACAAAAACAATGATAATTTTGGCCATGCAATTGAGAAATGTAAAGTTGTGAAAGTTGCACACTGTCCTTCCCATACCTAAATACCCTGTTTTTATGTCTCTGTCTCCCTGATGGAAAAAGCTATTAAAAAAAGAATGGTAGTTCTGGACATAAAATTCCCTTTTCCACCAGTAACCATCCCAGTAACCATCCCAACTAACCATTGTTTTTTTCTACTTATTAGAAATGGGATCTTTATACTCCTCTAAAGTTTGATAATGTCCCTTTTCTTAAAAATGCTGCAGTAAAATGGTTTGATATGAGGTGTGCTTATAGTTTGGGACGTCCCTTATAAGAACTGACCATTCTTTTCTTCTACTTATTAGAAAAAGTGTCTTAATTCCCCTCTAAATCGATTAATGTCCCATATCTCATTTTCTACAAATCGTCTCAGGTTACGCATGTAACTATGGTCCCCTGAGAATAGGGAACGAGACGCTGCGTCCTCTAGAGGGCGCTAGGGGAACGCCTCAGCATGATCCGTGTCTGAAGCATGAATGAAAAAACGACAATGAACTTGACATTGGCAGGTGGCAGCCCATGACGTAAACAATAATGCGACTGCGGGTATAAAAAGGGCACCGTGGAACACATCATCCACTTCTTTGTCTGAAGGAAGCGGGAGTGTCCGAAGCATGGCCGAGAGACGCAATGTCTCGTTCCCTATTTCTCAGGGAACCATGGTTACATGCGTAACCTGAGACGTTCCCTTTCGAAAGGAAACTCCATGCTGCGTCCTCTAGAGGGCGCTAGGGGAACGATATCTCAACGCCGCCATGCTGAGGGATGAGCTCAAACAACTGGATTCCCTGAGTCATGACTCAAAGGAACGTCATCCCTGCCCCCCAAATTGCTGGGCCAGCATGGGCTGGAAACCTCCAACAACCTTGCCAACGTCAAAGACTAGCTCACCCACCATAGTCTGGAGCTCCAGAGTGGAGGTCAAGCAAACAACTCTCGGAACGAGAGGAGGCCTGGCTACACTCAACACTAGACAATTAGTGAGGCTCAGAGGAAAGAGTCTGCACCTTTATACTGCCTACGCAGAGCTCTGGAGAGTGGAGGCTTCAGCAGAACAACTCTCTTACATGAGAGGAGGCCAAACCTACTCAACATAAGACTGTTTATCAAGGCGGCCTCACAGAGGGCCGAACACTTGATTCCAAGTCTAGCTGGAGCTCTGGAGAGTGGCGGCCTCAACAGAATGACTCTCTAAGCGAGAGGAGACCAAACCTACTCAACATAAGACTGTTTATCAAGGCGGCATCACAGAGGGCCGAACACTTGATTCCAAGTCTAGCTGGAGCTCAGGAGAGTGGCGGCCTCAGCAGAATGACTCTCTTAAGCGAGAAGAGGCCAAACCTACTCAACATAAGACTGTTTATCAAGGCGGCCTCAAAGAGGGCCGAACACTTGATTCCAAGTCTAGCTGGAGCTCAGGTGAGCGGCGGCCTCAGCAGAATGACTCTCTAAGCGAGAGGAGGCCAAACCTACTCAACATAAGACTGTTTATCAAGGCGGCTCCACAGAGAGCCGAACACTTGATTACACAAACTAGAGCTGAGATGAGCGGAGGCCTCAGCAGAATGACTCTCTTAAACCGCATAAACACATTGCATTACACCAAATACACAAAATAATGTTCTTTTTAGCAGCATCATATGACCCCTTTAAAATGTGATTTTCTCAGCTTTTCGCTCAAAATTATACATTTTTATGAAACCTACCTATATAATGAAGTGTTGATAAAAAAGAATGCTTTAAGCTAGAATAAAAAATTTTTTTGTTTAAAAGTAGAGGCTTTGATCTTTATTTTGTTGTATTGCATATTCATATAGCAAAATATACTGTAGGCCAGGGATAGGCAACTTCGGTCCTGGAGTGTCACTGTCCTGCAGAGTTTATCTCCAAGCCTAATTAAACACACCTGAACAAGGCAATCAGTGTTTTCGGGATTACTAGATAGATACAGGCAGGTGAGTTTTTATGAGGGCTGAAGCTAAACTCTGCAGGATAGTGGCCCTCCAGGACCGGAGTTGCCTATCCCTACTGTAGGCCATAAAATTTTAGTGAAAATCAAAATCGCTGGTGGTGGCTGGCAACTTTTTT
Organism: Cyprinus carpio; assembly: GCF_018340385.1. Lineage (NCBI taxonomy): Eukaryota > Metazoa > Chordata > Actinopteri > Cypriniformes > Cyprinidae > Cyprinus > Cyprinus carpio. The sequence goes on along the minus strand of NW_024879251.1, from coordinate 233,479 downwards.
CAAAAATGCTGGCGGGGAAAGAGTTAAGAGCTACCTCATTAATATACGCTAATGAAACTGGAATTACCATGGCTGCTGGCACCAGACATGACCTCCAACGGGTCCTCGCCCATGGGTATAGGTATGCTCATTTCAATTACAAAGCCTTGAAAGAGATCTGTATTGTTATTTTTTTGTCAATACCTCACCCGAGTCAGAAATTGGTAATTTACACGCCTACTGCCCTCCCTTGATGTTGTTGTTGTTTTTCAGGCTCCCTCTCCAGAACTGAATCCTGATTCCCCATCACCATGGTAAGCACCTAAAGTACCATCATTAGTTGACAGGGAAGACATTCGAAAGAATCATCACCGCCACAGAGAGTGTGTAATCAGCCTGATGTTATCTAGAATCACCAAAGGGACTGGGGCAAGGATTGGTTTCCTGCACCGTTTTGGCTTTGTAACTGATAAATGCAGGGAGGGAGGGAGGGTCTTTGCTCATTTGCATGTATTAGCTCTGGAATTGCTCCACCCAGTACTTGGATAACTGTGGCAATAAATGCGACCATAACTGGTTTAATGAGCTGTTCACAGTTTATATATGGGCCATGTGTCATTGTACTGTATCCGAGACTGTCATTGCTCCCGAGATCGACACTGTAGAGTCCTGCGCGGGACGGATTTTTCAGCTTCTGCCCACTCCCGCAAGATTCTGTCCCACGCACACCCGCTACCGCAGAAATATATCTTATCTGGTCCCGCTCCCGCCCACGACATTCATGTTTTGTCCCGCTCCCGTCGGCAAAAGCCAGCATAACAGTAGGCCTATATAGATTTTTTTCCGTACATTTGAAGAAATTTACATGAAATTGTTCTGTAACATCTCCTAAACTTCCCAGCGTAAAAACTCCCGATAAAATATTTTGTTATTTAGGCTAAGCATCAACATTCACAAACCACTGTTATTTTTAACAGAAAAGCAAGCATGGATTGCTGCATGCATGGTTTGTCATGGCAGAGCAGCGCTTCCTTTATTATCACTAAAAGCTGTCATCTCAGTTAATCGCGATCTCATAAATAAATATATCCACAATGAATCTTTCACAAAGTCTACACTTTATATGTTAAAATGAGAGGATTCGTGAGCACGCAATTTCAGCACTGCGGTGAGTAGATTCTAACTTAATCACCTCTGACTGGCCAGAAATCAACAGCTGAGTCTGTGATTGGCTACACTGCGCAACCCTTTAAACAAGTGTTATAAATAGAAACTATGCCTAGCTTGTACATGTCAATCATTTTATTGTTAATATTAGCTGTTCTTTTTGCTTTTGTGCAACAGATAAATAATTTATATATTTTAGACACTTTATGTTCAGACAATTTCTATTTTGCGGTAGTCATGCACATCATTTTATTCTCCCGCATCCCGCACACACACTGGGCTCTTCCCGCCCGCGGCCGCACTCTCCCATCAAGAGTTGTCCCGCGCCGCACCCTGTTGCGTTGGGTCCCGCAGTACTCCCGTGGGAGTGCAGGTCTCTATGACACTCTCATTGCTCCTGAGATCGACACAGTCTCTGAGGTGGTCATTACTCCTGAGACTGCCTTTGAGACTGACTCTGCCTCTGCCTCTTGGACTTTCTCTGTCTCTCAGACTGACAGGGACTCTGAAACTGGCATTGCCTCTCAGACGGACACTGACTTCATTCTGAGAGGCAGTGTTAGCTTGACGGGCAGTGTTCAGAATGGGTTATTTTTTCATGCTTCTATCTCCTCCCAAAATTCCATAGATGCCAGACAGGATGACCAACATACACTTCAGCGGTTGATAGAGCACATATGTCTGGATGTCTATAAAAAAAAAGCAAGCCTCTATAATCAGACAGGTATGTTGTTGACTTATCTATTTATTGTATTTACATGACTCGCGAATCTCTTGACTGGATTTTGTTTCATCTGTTTGGAAATTATAGATAGCAACAAGATTCGACAACTGCAGCGGTGGAAATTGGGGATGAGAAAAGAAAACTCTTTAAAGTGATCAAACAATACAATGAGCAAGTGCCAGAGGAGGAGGGTATGAATGAGGAGATGGTGGAGAGCCGATTGTCTGTGGTGGGCTATGACAGTGGGGAGAACAGTCTAATATGGCCATGGGAGGTTCACAGCACTGATATGGAACAACTTCTGTGAGGGAGAGGGATAACACTGAGTAAACAGATGTTGACACAACTTAATGGGCATGTATGTTATACAACTGTATTGCAGCTTACAGGTAAATCCTGTTGAATGGCTCAATTGTATGACTTTAGAATCCACAAACATCCTCACTAAGAAGAAGATCTTCAATGCATACATGTCAAAGAAGCAGCTGCAAGAAAAGAAGATCCCAATTCTTAGGGAGGTGAGACAGCACTGCACCTACCTCAGAGGGCTGGCTGACTGCATTAGGAAGCTGATCGCAGAAATGTCTGGAGGAAACCGTGGTAAGAGCATGGGATAACACTATGGAAGTGCCATGTTTATAATACTGTTATAATGCTGTTCAGAGATGGAAATGTATGGCAGCTATCTTAACTGGGTCTGGGTTTAGATGGGTAAGAATTTATGTGTTCCATTAATGTGTGCAAAGAGACAGTTTGCAAACTGACCGAAATTGATATTTTGTTTTGTAAATGGAGATCAAATAATGAAATAAAACAACAATAACAGTATAATATAACATTATAACATCCTTAAGAATTAGAAAATTAATTTAAAATTCATTTTTAGAGAGTTAAATTTCAAAACATGTGATAGCCATAGGCTGCAGCCTAACACATCAAAATTTTTAATTTTAAACAGTCATTATGAAAACCATAAAAACTACACAATTTTCTTATGTTGTATTAAGGGGCTGTTATTTCAATCTAAGTTTTTGAATGAAAAACCCTGAGCTTGGTCGTTGGTCCTCTGTCGGCTACTAGGCTGCACGTTCATGACATCTATTCTTGCTATATACTCTGACTCACACCATAAGAATAAAATAATAAAATAAGTTGTGAGAAATCAAGATTAATAGTCTAAAACTGCTGCATGAAAAACACCTAGAAATAGTATTAACTTGGAATGTTTAGATTACATTTAAGGAGGTGTGCATTATGCCATAAAAAATGTGGCTTACTGATGAGTGTTATATGCTAGGCCTAGTTCTAGCACATATTTTGGCACATTAATGCCACAAATTATGAAAATCTTGAAACTTACATTTAATAATTTGCTGATGTATTTCAGCAGGTCACACATAATTATTCGTTATCTGGCCTTTTTTAACATGTTTAATTAACGTATACAGAGCCCATGACATGTAGAAAATTATGTTCATGAATTAAGAAATTGATAACTTTTTATCATTCCTTTGTATTAATTAAAACATGTATAAATAATATTTAAAAATAATTTTATATTATTTTATTTACCTTTATTTTACCAGGGAAGAAGTTGTTGAAGCAATTTACCATCTCGGTTCTATCAGTTATTTGCCTTTCATTTATTGTTAATTGGTTCGGGAAACCATTAGATGATTGAGTGGGGGACAACGACTTGATGGTTTTCCAAAACTTAGTTGGATTATTTAGATTTCTTGTTGTTTCATTAAGATAAAACTCAGATTTTGCCCTGCGAACCAGTGCTGTGTATCTATTTCTCAGGGCTCTAAATGCCACCCAGTCCTTTTGTTGGCCAGTTTTTCTAGCTCTGGCCCAAGCTGAATTCCTTTCACGAAAAAGCTCAGACAGTTCATCAGTGAAGGGTTATCGCGGCCCTTCACTCTAAATTTCTTGATAGGTGCATGCTTATTTATGACCTTTAAAAGTAACGTATGGAAATACTGCCATGCAGAGTTCACAATCAGGTATTAAAACAAGTTTATCCCAGTCACATGCAAACAAATCATGCAAAAAACCTTGAATATCAAAGTTCCTAAAACACCTTTTTTTATAATTCTAGGTTTTACTTTTAAAATCTTACAGTTTCGTATAGCTGCTACAGCACAGTGATCACTAACATTGTCTGGAAAAATTCCTATATGAGTGAATTTATGGGGTTTATTTGTTAAAATGACATCGATTAGAGTGGATTTGTTGGGGTTCTTAAGATTAGTTCTTGTGGGTGTATTTATGATTTGAGTTATATTCACTGAATCACGAAATTCCTTAAACTGGTTTGACACTGATGACAACCAATCCCAGTTTAAATCACCCAGCAGTAAAAATTAATTTCCTAGTAACTCAACTAACACTGATGACAGTGAGGTCAGAGTGTTATTTACAGCTGAGGGTGGTCTATAACAGCCAACAATATTCAGATGACAATTATTTCCATAGTGTAAGTCAATAGCTAATAGCTCAAATTGTTTTGGGATGGACAATGACTTTATAACTGTTGCATGGAATTGTGATTTTATATAGATTGCCACACCACCTCCCTTACTTTTCCTATCGGACCGAAAAACATTGTATTTTTTGAGCCAGGTCTCAGACAAGACCAAAATGTCAGTTTTGGTCATCTTAGCCCAGATTTTTACATGGTCTACTTTAGGCAATAAACTACGAACATTTAAATGTAGGACACCAAGGCCAGATCTATCTGAAAATTCCAGAGGGGTTGAAAGACAATTTCCCACTGGACCAGGATTTGGATTTATATTACCAGCCATCAAAAAGCAGCTTTGTCTGATAATGTTGATGCTTAAGTTTTTTAGTGGGAGATTGTAAACAGATTGTCCATTTTTAAAATCCAAACATAATTCTTTCGCAGAGCATAATACGTTCTGCAGAGTGAGAAGGAAAACGATAGTAAGATTTGTCCTTGATTCCATTACAACTGTAATTGGAATCGCTTGAAAAGATAGTTCCGTGCTTGTGTGTTTTGATGGTCGATGCAGGAGAAAACGTTCAGGGTTACACTCATTTTTGCCTTCGGCACAGCCTGGCCTGAGGCTTAGATCGAACATGCAGAAAGCTGCCCATATTAACAGCACAACTCTCATGTTGTCAACAATGTATGGAAAATACACCAACAACAAGTAGCCTAACTCATGGACTTCAGTTCGAGGACAACACCTCCGTAGATTAATATCAGGGAATAGAGGCCAGAGCCAGAAAGTACACCCCACTGATTATTTAGGCGAGAAAACTCCACCGACCTCAAAGTTGATTCCCTCCACATCCGACGTGCAGCAAACTCCTCCAATTTGTTCAACAACCAGGACCACGATAGGCTTCCAGGAGAGTATGGCAATGAGCCACTATTGCCAATGGGGCAGGTGAGTTTCCCAAGTTTAGCAAGTGCAAAAGGTAGGCTCCACTTCAAGCAATGCATAGGCTATGCTGCTAAAAGTCCGTCTTTTAGTAATTTGTTCCAACAATGGATAAAGTGCAAGTTAATCCTTTGAACTGTGTGATTTAGTTTAAAAAACACACGTTTAACACAAATGACAGGTCAAAACATAAAATCAAACACAAACGCACATAGAGCTGCCATCTTGGATTGTGACACAATGTGACACAATAGATACATTTTAGCATACAGATTTTGAGCTTGCAAGAGATTGGGGGAATCTGTGAAATGTAAACAAAAAAAGCAAAAAAATTATTTAGACAACAAAATACAACTTAAGTTTTTTCTCAATTAGAAAGCAGCCTCTGATTCACAACATTAATTTCCAAATGCATAAATCTGGTACAGACCTGGGGTGCGTTTCCCAAAACCATAGTTGCTAACTAAGTTAGCAACTTTGTTGGTTGCAATGCAATTTCCCATTGCCAACCAACTAAGTTGCATAACACCTTATAAAAAATTAGTTTGGGAAACGCACCCCAGCACGGGCCTCAAACCTAGGCCCTATAGCAGCCCTTGGCCGACAGCTTACCAGTGTCCTCGGCTTGAGTCTGACTGGAGCCCGTGTCTTTTTTCTCTTTTTTTATTGCTTCCTATAATCACACTGCTGTTGCAGCCATTAAAATAGGACAGTTTTATTTTTAATTGCAAAGTTATTTTTGCTTATTGTTTCATAATATTTGGAACATTTTTGTTTGTTAAATTCAGGTTGTTGTTGTTGTTTTAAGTAATGCTGCATTACAGGCAGGTTTTTGAGTCTGTAAATCACAACTTCAAACCATGACTCACGACTTCGTAGCGTTCCAGGCAAGTCAAGGCAAACTTCCTGAGCGCTAGGAATTGTAGCTAGATTATTAATTTTATTGTAGTGTTATATTGTTCTAAAATCTATTTTTCAACGTGTACCACCTGCATAAACACTGCATCCGTAGGCAATATTATCCATAGGGGCTGCCATTGTTGTTTCCCGGGCTATGTGACGTCAGAGCTCGGAAATGGGAGTACATCGATCTAGTACGAGTTCACGGGTGGGAAGTCACGGGTTTGACTACCGTTCCAGTTTACTTTCACGGGTATAAGGTTGGAAAAACACAGGTTACGGGTTGCCTGGAACCCAAGCAGATAACAGCAGACAGTTGAGTTGATCACGTTTGATCAATTTAGCATTCTCAAATCATCACAACTTGCTTAAAATAAAATCTGTAGATATTAAACACTTAAAGCAAAGTATTGGAAAAGTTTGGTTTTGGCCCAAAATTTATATCCTGCTCCAATTACTGTATTCTAACCCTAAAGTATCTGTTATAACAAATAAAATATGTTCACAATTTTTCCCAATACTAAGGGGCACAAGACAGGGTTGCCCTTTAAGCCCTCTTCTTTTTGCATTACCAATAGAGCCACTTTCCATTATGCTTAAATCCTCGCAGTCTATACAGGGCATTGACCGAATGGGGATGGAACACAAGGTCTCTTTATATGCGGATGACCTTTTGTTATACATTTCAAATCCAGTAGAAAACGTCCCAAAAATAGTGCAGAAACTATCAATTTTTGGCAGCTTTTCAGGATACAAACTTAACCTTTCTAAAAGTGAATGTTTCCCGATTAACCCTCTTGCTTTACAAATTAAAGCTGCATCCCTCCCATTTCACATCTCTCAATTTGGTTTTAAATATTTGGGAGTTCATATTACTCGTACTTTCTCAGGTTTATATGCAAAAAAATTTTTACCACTCATTAGTAATATTAAGTCTGATCTTCAGAGATGGGATGCATTGCACTTGTCTCTAGCAGGCAGAGTAAATTGTATAAAAATGAATATATTACCTAGATTCTTATACTTATTTCAGTCACTTCCAGTTTTTCTCCCAAAAACATTTTTCCGTTCCATAAATAAACCCATACTATCAGTCTTGTGGGGGGGGAAGAACCCTAGAATTCGTAAGGAGCTTCTCGAAAGGCAAAGGCCCCAGGGAGGCTTAGCTCTTCCTAATTTTATGGGCTACTACTGGGCTGCAAATCTTCAAAAAATTATTTGTTGGTATAATTCCCATGAGGTTGATTGGTGTAAGGCGGAGGCAAATACTTGTATTTCTACATCGCTTTCTGCTCTAATAACAATGAAGCTACCATTCTCTCCCTCTAAATACTCATCGAGCCCAGTTGTACGTTCCACACTTAAAATATGGTCACAGTTTAGACAAAGGCATAAACTCAGCAACTCTTCTATGCTAAGCCCTCTCTGTAATAACCATTTGTTTCCAGCTGGTAAAATAGATCACACATATGCACAATGGCAGAGGATAGGCTTGACCAGGTGTAGTGATTTTTATATAAACAACACATTTGCCAGTTTTAATGACCTCTCAGAGAAATTCCAACTGTTACAGTCCAACCTATTCCGTTACTTTCAAGTCCGACATTTCATTCAATCTCAGAGCTCAACTTTTTTCTGACTTGCCACCTACTTCACTATTGGATAAAATTCTACAATCTCCTACTTCTCTTAAAGGTCAAATTGCAGCAATATATAAGACGATTATGTCCTCAAATGATTTTTTAATTGACAGAATAAGAGGTGAGTGGGTAAAGGACATAGGAAGTGATATACCTGACGAAATTTGGTATGAGGCTCATAATAGAGTAAATGGATCAACCTCTTGTGCACGCTTCAGCCTTATACAACTTAAAGTCCTCCATCGTGCCTACTACACAAAATGTAGACTTTCAAAAATTTACCCAAATGTTGACGATTTGTGTGATCGATGTAAAGGTGACAAGGTAGACCATTTTCATATGTTTTGGGCTTGTGAAAAGTTGAGTGACTATTGGACATGCATATTCAAAACATTAAATGAGGCCTTTAGTTTGAATATAAAACCCAGTGTTGAAGTTGCTATTTTTGGAGTGCCAGAACACGGAGTATTACTGACAAATAAAGTAAAAAATGTTATTGTTTTTGCCACCTTATTAGCGAGAAGAAGAATATTATTGGAGTGGAAGTCAACAAGCTCGCCTAAAGCCTCAATGTGGTTATGTGATCTAGTATCATACTTAAAATTAGAGAAAAATTAAATATTTAATGAAAGGATCTGTCCAAAATTTTTATAAGACATGGCAACCCATGATTACATATTTTGAGAAGATGAAGACTCTCCCACTTATTGATCAATGTTAAATATTCTCATCAATTGGTTTTGTTTTATTTTATAATTGTGTACGGACCACGAACATGTCAGGAAACTTTTATTATTGGCTATGTATTTGTGTATATTTTTATTTATTTGATTATTTTTTTATTTATTTTTTTATTTATTTCTATTGTTATTATTAGTATTATTATTGTGTTAACCTTTATGTAATGTATGGTTAATAACGTTTGCGGAAAGGGCTATAAAGGGGGGAAAAGCTAAAACTGAAACTGTATCAAACTTTTTGTTAATGCTTTGAAAAAGTTTATAAATAAATGTAAAAAAAAAAAAAAGATAAGCGGAATATAGTTTATTTGAATTCTGGTGTTCTCTCGTGATGGCTCGTGACAAGCGCTCTGACGCACCTGTCATCTGATGGAGGCGGAACTTAGCGATCGGTTATTATTATTTTATTTTTTTTCAAAAATTTTTATGTGTGAGTGTGTTTTATGGGGAAATGTGGCTGTATTACCATCTGTTTGAGCGCAAATCAGCTCGCTATTACTGTGTAATCACAGCTATCAATGTGAACGCCGTCTATATGAATAGAGTGTGATTATTGACTTTATGGCGCATCTGTATGATTACCATCTCTATAACTGGTCATCAGCACATCAACACGTGATAATTGACTGTATGAGCAGAAATCAGTGTAAATGCTGTATTTCTAGCAATCTCAGGATGTACTGTAATTGGCATACATAGTTAAATCTTTTTTATTTTTCTTATTTTTATTACTCAAATTATTCTTGTATTTTTCTAGTGCTCAAATTAATCAATTATATGATGTCTAAGATTCTGTCTATTGTTTTATAATTGAAAAACTATGCAGCGGTATGTTTAATGACTAAAATAGTTTGTAGAACTCTTCAATACAGTTGGTAAATATTTTTTATATTTGGGGGGGTGGGGGGGGACTAGACATAGTATCAGAAAAATGTTTGCAAGAATTTCATTTTTCATGATATCCTTCTTCAAATTTGAAATAGAAACTCATAAAAATACATGAAATCATTCCTGGAGCAATCTAGAAAAGTAATGGGTTAAAAGTCACGTCTTATATCAAATAAAAAAAAAAATTCAGTGTGGTACATTTTTTTTCAAGGCACTTCAGTGTCTATAACTTTAAACCTTTTTAGCATTATCATCTCTGGATGATGAAAAGTAAAGCCCCAAAGGGTCTTCTTTCCAAAGACGCCAAAATTATGTGTGTAACACACTGAAGTAAGGAACTGTTGCAATTTTAAGTTAAGTAGAGCACTTTCAGCTGTGAGTCCCATAATAGGGGTGGGGGGGGTCTGGTTAACAGGTTAAAGCACCACTCAGCAGTCAAATGCTGCAAATGCACTTTGCAGACACAGCGGCGGCGGCAAAAAGCTCATTTTGGTTGGCCACCTACTGTATATTAAATTTAAACTGCATTCCAACAAAATTCCAGTCAGCATAATCATGTCGAACATTTACAGTAGGCTATTATTTACAAAAATATTCAGAAGGTTAAATTAAGACATCAAAATGAAGGGAAAAAATAATACAAATATGACGGGAAAAAAGAAGATCAGTTAATGGACTTATAAGACTGTAGGATGGATAATTTTTTTTCTTGTAGGCCTATTTTATATTATGCACTTTATGTAACATTTATTCATGATACTTCATTGATATTGATGAACTTCACTTGAATGCTGACTATTGCATGTAATAAAGTCTGGTAGCCAAGGTCTATGGTTAATATAATTATTTAATAACATAATAATTTCTATGATAAATAATATAACATTTCTTAATTCAAAATAAAATATTAATGAATCCATCTCTGATAATCCCGGGATGCTATGGTCATGCAAGTTTGTTTACACATTAAACTCGTGGCCACGAGAAATGGATGTCGTTTTCTCAACATTGCATCTCGATGCCACGACATGTTGTTACATCAACAAAATGATCTTGTGGCCACGACATATGACGTTCCCATGAGTAAATATGATGTTCCCACAAATTAATATCTCGTGACCATGACATATTATCATGTTCCCTCGAGTTACTATGTGGCCACGACAAAACTAAGTGAACCAACCATATCATGGCACCGTACAATTGGCAACAAAAATAAAATAAATTAATAAAAAAATTAAAGCATTTCAATGGCAACAGAAGTCCTGGAAGGTCTTCACTCATGCATAACAAAATGGTATGTGCACTTAAAAATAAATGCATAATAATAGTTAAAAATTAGAGCAGACATTCAAGAAAGCCTTTATATGAAGAACAGCACATTGCCAAAATGCTCTCAAACTGTAGGTTAATAGTAAAAAATCATTCAACCATTTCGGTCTTCATCAAGTAGACAAAAACGTTATAACTACAGAGTCTTTAAATACATAAACCTGAGTAGGTGGGGACAAAAATCTAGACTGCAGTTAACCAGTGAACACACTTTATTTTCCAATATGATTCAATAAACAATAAACCAAAAAAGACATGAAACAACAAATATACCAAAATAATTAAAATTTATTCTCAAAAGGACTTTCGGAATTATTTTAAGTGAGTTTAAGCAATTCTTTGTAAAAGTTTGTCAACATGTATTAATGTTGCCAAGAAAATAAGCTCATTAGACAGGTTTTTATTAACAAATTTCTCAATTAAAACGTGATGACTGATGTTATGGCAGCAAAACACCCACAAACCTGCTTATCTGATTAATGATAATAGATATTATGACCTAATCTATTCCTATATGATTTTTCATAAAATGTTTTACACTTTAAATTTGACTTTGAATAATATATATGTGACCTTGTGTGTGTGATCTTTTCCTTTAAGATTTCTAATTACAATGATGTTGATGAGCAAAATACTACATTAAAGTCTGTGTAAAGACAATTCATAGAATTGTTTCTAAACATTATAAATATTAGAAATGCACTGCTGAAACTTTACAAAGCCTGTGAACTAGTACTGAACTATGTAGTAATTGAAGCAGCGCTGCGCAGACCGATCAGTCTTTGACATCAAAATGTAGCGAGACCGTTGGTCACTTAGAGTGTTAAATAGTTTTTCACCATTTTTTTTAATTTTCAGGATGTTTTAGGCGGGCCTGAAATCTCGTCTTGATGATGGACTGGAGCCACTGAGAATGGCCCCTCTAACACTATAAAAGGTGTGTTGGACTTGAAGCAGCGCTGCAGACCGATCGTTGTATGACATCAAAGCACCATGAGAGCTATAGAGAGCAGACGGTTTCTAATGCTTTTGAAAGGGGCTGTAATGTTGGCTATCATTAAAAGTATATGAATGGTGGCAATACTGGTGTATTTAAGAAGAATAGTGTAAGCAGCACTACACACCCACATGAAAACACCGGCACAACTGCTGTTTATCATAGTAAAGGCAACGTATCATATTAATTCCGTGAGCGGAGGACGAGAGCGCCGGAGTTTATGCGCTTAGAAGAAATCTCTGGCATTACTCCTGATGGCTTGTCTTGAAAAACTAAGACAGTTTGACGTTTTTCGTTGAAAAAGTCACACTGCAGGACTGTGCAACAAATCTTTTGACACTGCCAGAAGTTCGTTGGAGGATCGCAACGACCATTAATCGGCTGTCAGTGAACATGCCAAACCAGCGATCAAAGACTACAGATTTTAGCCCAGGATTAAATGAATCTTTTAGGATTTTCAAAATTTGTTTCAGACAAACAAATCATGGCCAAAATCACACAGTGTGAGCCGGGCTTTAGTCAACTGTCATTGCCGTTAGTTATTACTGCCTACAGTTTGCTAGCTAGCTATGCCTTCACCACGTAAATGCATAATACCTGGTTGCTTTGATTTACAAAACAACAGTCTCTTTATTTAAATTAAGCTGCTAGAACGAGCATCTATTCAGGTTGTAGTTGTATATGACAGTTGAGAGAGACGGCAGCTTTTCCGTGAGTGGCTGTGGTTTCAGCACAGACAGCAGACACGCCCCCAGCATTTGAGAGCAGAGAATACTGCTTATTTATTCAAGCTTTTGATACCTTATTCTATTTACTTGGGTTTTTTTATCATTCAAATTTGGCTGGGTGGTTAATACATTTTTCTGTGGTGTGATAAACTGAGAACACAAATTTAATATTGTTTTACATGGACTTTAAGAATACTGAACTGAAAAACTGCAGCATGTGTAGCAGTAACCTCTTTTGCTCTGAAAACGAAGAGCACCAAATACAACAGAACCATAAGCTGTCATTAACTCAAGTTAATTTTAAACAGATACGTATTTTCTGGTGCCATTTTAAATTGCTGAGCCATTTGAAACTCTTTCCACATACAGAACAAGAATAGGGTCTCACATCTGCATGACTTTTCAGGTGTATCTGTAAATGTGATGGTAAAATAAATTTTTTATTGCACTGATCACAATTAAATAATCTTACACCAGAGTGAATCTGAATGTGGTTTTTAAAATGGCGCCTTTTTCTAAATCTTTTACCACATTCAGAACTCTTTCCAGAATGAGCTTGCAAATTACGTTTCAGATCTCGATATGTGAAACTCTTCTCAAGCTGAAGGCATGTGAAAGGCTTTCCTCCGGTGTGAATTCTCATGTGGACTTTCAGAGTTTGTTTATGCATAAAACTCCTTCCACATTGAGGGCACAAGTAAGGATTTTCTCCAGTGTGAATTTTCATGTGGGAATTAAGGTTGCTTTTTTTGTTAAAACTTTTTCCGCACTGTTGGCAGGTGAAAGAGCTTCCTTCAGTGTGATTTGTCATGTGGATTTTAAGGTGTCCTTTTTGAGTGAAGCTCTTTCCACACAGTTTGCAGGTGTAAGGCTTCTCTCCGGTGTGAATTCTAATGTGGACGTTAAAAGTCTGTTTATGTGTAAAATTCTTTCCACATTGAGGGCATGTGTAAGGCTTTTCTCCGGTATGAATTCTCATGTGGTGATTAAGGTTTCCTTTTCGAATGAAACATTTTCCACACAGTTTGCAGGTAAAACGGTTTTCTCCAGTGTGAGTTCTCATGTGCCTGTTAAGGTTTCCTATTTGGTTGAAGCTTATTCCACATTGAGGGCATATGTAAGGCTTTTCTCCGGTGTGAATTTTCATGTGTGAGTTAAGGTTTTTTTTTCTGTTAAAACTTTTCCCACACTGTTGGCAGGTAAAAGAGCTTCCTTCAGAGTGATCTGTCATGTGGACTTCAAGGTCTTCTTTTCTGTTAAAACTTTTCCCACACGGATGGCAGATGAAAGAGCTTCCTTCAGTGTGATTTGTCATGTGGACTTTAAGGTGTCCTTTTTGAGTGAAGCTCTTTCCACACAGTTTGCAGGTGTAAGGCTTCTCTCCAGTGTGAAGTATCATGTGCCTGTTAAAGCTTCCTTGCTGTGTGAAACTGTTTCCACACTGTTGGCATGTGTAAGGCTTCTCTCTGGTGTGAACATTCATGTGGCTTTTAAGGGTTGCTTTTTGAGTGAAACACTTTCCACACTGTTGACATGTATAAGGCTTCTCACCAGTGTGAACTCTCATGTGGACCTTAAAGTTTCCATGTTGTTTGAAACTCTTTCCACAGTGTTGGCAGGTAACTTGACTTCTAGTTCCAGTCTTCTGAGCACTTTTTTGTGAGGATGACTTTTCAGTCTCTGAGCAACTAATTGATTTTTGTCCAGTTATGAAATCATGTTTCTTATACGGATCTTTATCTTGAATTTCATCTAGTACTTCACTCTCCTTTTTCAGCGCCATCAGGTCTAGGGCAAAGAGAGACAAATATAAGTTAACTCCTGTTTAAAAGCAATTGTAGAACAGAAAGCAACAATGTCCCCAAATCTGCCATTTTTCCTGGAGAGCCACAGTCCTGGAGTTTAGCTCCAACACACCTGAATCAAGGTCTTAAAGATTACTTGAAAAATAAAGGTAGGTTTGATGGAGCAGTTTTGAGATCAACTCTGCAGGACTGTTGCCCTCCAGGAACTGAGTTTGACATCCCTTGTCTAAAATATTAGAAAAACATTGTCATTTTAAATAATGTTAAATTTTGCAGAGAAACTTTATTTGTGAACAATATCAGTCAGGATTTAAACACCACTATAACACAGATAACTCCCTGTTTTAGAGCTATCAGATCTCCCAAAAGAGAGACCAAAACATTCTCTAAGATAGCCTTTGAATTATGTATATTGGCATTTGTGGACAAGCATTAGCATGGTTTAGCTCCTATCAGTATGATAGCTGCCATTGTCTGTGTAAATGAAAAGATGTCTCATCAAAGTATGGAGTACCACAGGGCTCAATATTAGGTCCTTTACTTTTATCCTTCTATATGAGTCACCTGAGAAACATAAAATTTCACTGTTATGCCCATGCTACTCAGCTCTATAGTTCCTCACAACCTGGCAAAACTTCACAACAATTTAAGCAGTGTGTATTAATGATATAAATGAGATGGCTAGTAATTTTCTTGTGTTAAATTCTGCTAAAACAGAAGCATTATTGAATCAAAAACGTCTTAACATGCTAGTTATGCACATTTTTTTTTATAGTTAAGAAGTCGGGTGTTGTGTTTTGTTTGCCCTTTGATAATCACAATTCTAGCATGTGTCGAAAAGCTTTCTTCCGAAAAGTTGCAATGTCGAAATGAGTCAATAAATAAGCTGTAGTTGCTTCAAAATCCAGTGGCTTAAGAGCTTACTAGATAGTATCTATTTCTAGCATATCTACTTTAATATGATCATATCTGAATGTAGAATTACAATTCTAATGTCTCATTTCTTTGCTTCCAAACATTACACCACAAAAAAAAAAAAAAACTTTTTTTTTTTAGTCAAAAACCATAGAGAGACCTTAAAGCTTCTCTTTTTTTGACAACAGATTTATACATGATTCTCAATACAAATTTGGACAGATCAGAGGAGCAAAACTCAGGGCCACAGCCCAGCAAAATTTAGTTTCAAGTTATTGTCTATGTAAACTACAAAAACGTGAATTTGTGAAAATGCTGATATGACGCGTGTAGTGTTTCTACAAACTACTGGCCTAGCATAAATAATACAGCATTTATAGTGTTTTCCCAGATCCGTGTGAACGGGGATCATTTTGACAGTGTTGTTGTCTGCATGGGAAACTTTTTAAAAAATGCAAAGGAAAAACTTTTCCATTTTTAGCATATTGTTATCGTGTAAACATACTCAGAGATTTGCAGCCCTGGGGTAGAGGTTGCATTTTCAAATGCACATTCAGAGATGGAGTTCATGTGCAGCAGTATTTACTGCCAACAAACCACTATGAAGCACTGAAAACACTGGATCATTTACACAAGAAACAACTTCTGTGTACATGAACACAGTAACACACTTCACTCTGAAACAAGCAGCGCATTAAACTTTTTATTTATATAATTACAGCCTTTTTAACTTGATTGCACTCGGCCATACCTCGCTTAGTGTAATGGTTAGAATCTGTTGGAATTGTTAGGAAAAATTGCCAAATAGCCATTAACACAGTTTATATACTCACAAGAGTTAATTTTAAAGACATTCTATCAGGAGCAATCCACACATAATATAAAAATACACCCCCACACCAATTACATATAATAAAATTGTACAAATAACAAAATATTCGGATAGTATTCTATAACCAACAACAATTGGAACACTTTGATATTGCTAGTTTTATGTTTGTTTTTTGTTTACATTGTAATGCTTATAATACTCAATTATATTTTTCATTGAGACCAAATTAAATTTCTAAATGATCTTAATTAAAAGTGTGTTACAGATATTGTTACAGATACAGATACAGAAAAATTGGATAACCAATAATTTTCTTACATTAAATTCTGATTTAAAAATAAGAGGAGACAATACTTATTGGGCCAAAAACCTGAACACAAAAGCTTTCAGAATACAATTTGCAACTAGAAGGTTGTACTGTTACTTCTTTCTCGACACTCAAGAACTTGACTTTGTCACAAGTTACAAAAACAGGCTTCTTCCACCTTAGAAACAATTCCAGCATGCAGAATATGTTATTTGTTTCTGATGCAGAAAAGCTAGTTCATGTGTTCATGACCTGTAGACTGGACTATTGTAATGTGCTTGTCTTGCATTTTCAATACACAAGCTACAATTAGTCCAAAATTCAGCTTCTAGATTTCTCATCAGGTTGAGAATATATGATCATATCACCTTAATTTTTTAGGGTTATTAGGGTTATTATTAGGGTTTCCAACCATTCTGTAACATACAAAATCGTCCCGCATGTTAGAAGCATTCCGTATGACCAACTAGACCACACAAATAGCAAAATCTAAACAGAGAATTAATCTTTCTTTTTGGACAAATCATTGTTTGATTTGGGAACATGGCCTTTAAGACCAAGCAGAATCCTTTTTCACCATTCGCTTTTAATTTCAGTCTTGGCACACACATCATTTTTGTCCTGCACTTTTACCGCACAGGGCTCTTCTTTTTTAATAAAGTGGACCTGCCACCCATTATCGGGCAAGTTACCAGCCTTGAAGGAACAGCAGGTATTAGACTGGTCCTTTGGTTGGTAAAGACCCAAGTTCTGCCGCTTAAATTCTTCAGAGAAAACCTGCCTTGACAAAGGTCTCAGCATCTTGTCCTCGGCAACACGATGGTAGACTTTATACAGCTCAGTCATGGACTGAAAGCCAGGCTCCAGGTACTGTTTTGATGCTGATGACTTACAGTAGCAGGAAGTCACCTTAGGGAGATCCTGTAGAAAACTCATCATGAACTCACGTCTCTGGCATGATGCTGAATTCTGCTTTGAATTTCCTGTGTCTTGCACCCAGTTAACAGCACACCAATCCCCTATTCCAAGCGTTGCCAAAAACAAACTCTTGCATACCCTCCTTCTCTGTCCATCAACATTTAAAAAGTAAACAAGAGTAGATAACCTTCTTGAATTATCACTCCCCCTTCTCCTCTTTATGGGGACGACATCTACCAAACCACGCACATACATTTTTTTCTCTTCCCAGTCCATGTTCTCCCAAAAACATTTAAAAATATTCTCCCTGTCGGCTTCTCCAATTGTACTACATTGATGCTTGGAGGACTTCAGACATGCAGCTGACTGACATCTTGGTCCCAGCACCCGGGGCTCCATGTTAACTTTTTCGTTCCTCCTCATCCCAACGTAGGGTTGTCCCATCATTCTTCTCCTTTTATTAGCACATGTCTTCCGATTGTTTTCATCCTTTCTCTTTCTTCCTCCAACTGTATCATCCTCAGTGCCATCACAGGAATCTTTAAAAAAAATTCAACAACAAAAAACATTAGTGTATATGTATATATGTGTACTACTGCTGTGAAATGTGCCATTTATCACCAATAACCAATTCCTATATATTTCATGATTCATTAAAGGGGTCCTATTATGCTCTTTTACAAGGTCTTGATTTTGTTTTGGGGGTGTACTAGAACAGGCTCTCATATTCGGTTGTTCGAAAAACACATTATTTTTTACATACTTAACATTATTACAACACCTCTCTCCCCAGTCTGCATGAACGGCTCGAATAGTTCCTGTATCAAATGAAGGCCCATCTTCTGAAATACGAAATGTGCTGTGATTGGTTAGCCGGGCCAGTGTGTAGTGTGATTGGTTAGCTGGGCCAGTGTGTAGTGTGATTGGTTAGCTGGGCCAGTGTGTGTTGTGATTGGTTAGCTGGGCCAGTGTGTGTGCTGTGATTGGTCAGCTGGGCCAGTGTGTGCTGTGATTG
The DNA here is from genome assembly GCF_018340385.1 of Cyprinus carpio. Classification (NCBI taxonomy): domain Eukaryota; kingdom Metazoa; phylum Chordata; class Actinopteri; order Cypriniformes; family Cyprinidae; genus Cyprinus; species Cyprinus carpio. The sequence goes on along the minus strand of NW_024879251.1, from coordinate 215,179 downwards.
GTCAGCTGGGCCAGTGTGTGTTGTGATTGGTCAGCTGGGTCAGTGTGTGCTGTGATTGGTCAGCTGGGTCAGTGTGCGCTATGATTGGTTAGCTGGGCCAGTGTGTGCGCTGTGATTGGTCAGCTGGGCCAGTGTGTGCCGTGATTGGTCAGCTGGGCCAGTGTGTGCTGTGATTGGCAGCACTCAGTGCCTGGTCAGGAAATGTCACACTCCTTATCATAGCCGCCTGCTGTGAGCTTCATTGTAAATATTGCATCAAAATCAAATCAATATGAGCACGATTTAAACCCGGATGATTGTAACCACTCTAAGCTCGTCTCTCTTGGAAAAGCTAGTGTGTCTCTGACATAGTGATAACACTCATTACCTTCTCTAGTGCAGCTCATCCAGGTCTCGTCCCATTCGTCAATCTTTGTGACATCACAAATCCCAGAAAATATGCATAGTAGTCCAAATGAGTCATTTGTTTTAGTTTTTGAAAAGTAATTTCTGTTAAATAAAATATCTCCTTTTAAACTGGACTTTGAGCTTTATAACTTTGCAGATCTTTTTTTAAACATCAACATTACAGACTAACTAAAGTTGAGAAAGTGAAAAAGCATAATAGCACCCCTTTTACACATCGTTCACTGTACCTGCTTCCATTTTAAATGCCTCTCTCACTACACTCTCTAGTGTCGTTTGTTCTTGCTCTCTCCATCTGTGCTGTCACTATCTGTATCTATAACTAGCTTTCTTGCCTCCTCATGTGACACACTGTCCATCACACACATCTTCCAGGGACACAGACATTGCTAATGTATAAAAAACAGCAGTAATATAGCCTTAGCTTGCTTAAATAAGTCATGTTGAGGTAGGAAATTGTTAATCAAGCTTAACAGAATCCTGTCATTTGTACAATGCAACACTGATATTACAAAATGTTACTTCTGCTGAAGACAATAGAAGTAGCAATAAAACAAACCATAGACTATAAACATTAGACTGATAATTTCTTGTCTCACTGCACTCCTACACTAGTCTTCTCAGCAAACTATTCCATCTATAATTACAATGTTATCATCAGAGCTACATTTTTGGGCTAATTTGAAAACTCTTTAAATACAAACTGGTAAAACCTCAAAAGAAAGATCGCTGCTTACCTTCAAATTGCTCAGCTCGTGGCACTTCAATTCAAGATGGCTGGGTGGAGTTACAAGGTTTTACCAACAGCTTGAGAATCCAACGGAGTTATGACGTTTAGTCACAAGGTCTTTTTAAAGGGATACTCCACCCCAAAATGAAAATTTTGTCATTAAGATTATTTTGGATGAAAACCGTGAGTCTATAGCGGAGTCACCTAGCGACGAGAATACTTTTTATACGAGAAGAAAACAAAAAGAATGACTTTATTCCGAGTCAGCTGACAGAGAAGAGCATATGCAGTTTGCGTTCAGCAGGTGTTTTCCAAAATGGCGCTACGGTGATGTGAGGAGACAGAGGAGATGACTTGTTGAATAAAGTTAATTTTTGTTTTATTCGCATACATAAAGTATTCTCGTCCCTTTATAACGTTATGTTTGAATCACAGATGGCAGATGGAGTATTCTGACGAAGCTTTTCATATTTTCCTGGACCTCGACACTTTTATTTATTTGGCAGTCTATGGGACAGTCACAAGCCTCCCGGTTTTCATCCAAAATATCTTAAATTGTGTTCTGAAGACGAACAAAGCTTTTACGGGTTTGGAACGACATGGAGGTAAGTGATAATGACTAATTTTTTGGGATGGAATAACCTTCTAATGCTTTCATTGTTAAATATTTATAAAACCCACAGAGAGATGTTTAAGGTGACAGATAGCACTGATTTATTAAAAAAAAAAAATGGAGATACAAAGTTTTCGCACAACATGATGTATATGTCCGTTATTGTCCTAAAAATAACCACGATTGTCCCTTCTTTTCCTTTTCTGAAGTTGTCAACCCTGTTACTTGTAAGGCCCTAAATGGTTTAACTCCTGGGTACCTAACTAGTCTTCTACCACGCTACAATTATCACGCTCTGGAAGCAAACTTTTGGACTTTTGGTAGTATCTATGAAAGCAAAGTCCACTAAAGGAGGTAGAGCTTTTTCAAATCTGGCTCCGAAACTCCGGAATAGCCTTCCTGATAATGTTCGGGGTTCAGACACACTCTCTCTGTTTAAATCTAGATTAAAAACACACCTCTTTAGCCAATCATTCATACAATGAATCTCATAACCTTGTATTCCAGTTATACTTGATCAAATGCACTTTATTATTCTTTAGCTTGAAATGTTACGAACAGCAGCTATGCTAATTACTCTCCGTTTGCTTTTCTGTTTCCAGCTCTGGATGGGCAGCTAGAGATGATGCCAGCCTCAGACTGGATCCAGCCTCTTTCAAAGATCTGAGATGAGCGGAGAAGAGCCTGCGAGGACTTAAGATGACACCCATCCTGAATCAATATACAAAACTACCAAATCTCCCTTATAATGTAATAATGTTTTAATAGTGTTCATCGTTTCTGCGTAAATACCATCAATAGCTGACTGCATGATTTGTGTAACAGTACAATTCAGAACTGTACAATTCTGCCGTCTGGACAGTAGTTTGACAAGTCAACTCCGATAAGTAGGTTTACAGAAAATGCATGTTGTGAAAAGAGTTGTGAAAAAAACGTAAACTGAATTAATCTGATGACTTTGCCGTATGAATTAGTTTTTTTTTCACGCTGATTTTTCTCTCCCATTTTGTCTCGATTGTTTTGAGTGTATTACTGTAATAATGACTACTTTACATATAGTTTTATTGCTGTCAATTATAAAAATGTATTACTCACCTTTTTGCTTAAGAAATTTTTGTTGTTGTTGGATACTGTTGCACAAACTGTTATAAATAAATGGTTTACATTGTTTTTAAATAAAGCAGATGTTGTTCAATGTTACACATTTTTTTGTTTAGGCTACTTAGAGATTATTTTTCCAAATTCTGCGCGTCACGCCATAATAGCAAACAAAAGTAGGATCTCAGCGGCACTTGATTATCTCAACATGTCTGTCCACACGAGGCTCCATGTCAAATAAAACCGCTTAAATTAGGACACTCATAAGACATTCTTCAAAAATATCATTCAATTCTGCAGAGCTGGAAGTTTTAATTAGGATCAAATGAGTGAGTTCAGCTTTGAGAAAGAAAACCAACCTGTTTGTTCCTCAGGTTCTTCTTGTTTGACTCTGAATACTTCTTCAATCTTCAGCTCTTCACTCTCCACTTTGATAAACGCCATCTTTATAAAAGTGTGTCACGTGCTTCAGCAGGAGTTTCTCTGTGTGTTTGGACACGCTGTAAAGTTTAAGATGAGAGAAAATAAACAGAAAGAAAATAAACCCAAACTAAGTCTTTGTGTGCATCTCCATCAGCTCCCTAGTTCAGTATCAGTGCACTGCTGTGTCATATTTAAATCGTATATTTGGTATTTAATCAACTGTAGATTACATGTAATAGATTGCACTTTTAATGAAACGTTTGTAGTTGATTAGTAGGAGTTATCCTTGCATGCACACTGTTTGGAGCAGCAGGTCTCCTCAGCGCGCGCTGATCCGAAACAGTGAATCATTCGCAAAGCATTTGATTCAATTGACTCGAAGTTTCGGAAAGCTCCATTTCTCTCGTCACTACTGTCCAGTGATTGAATTCGTGTTTACTATGAACTGATTCACGACATAAGGAGCGAAACGAGACGCAGCATGTTTGATAATCGTGCAGATGTGCTTCACTCACAAAAAATAACATTCATAATTGTTAGGTGAAACATTGCGACGTTACGTTCAATGACTAACTATAACAATGCCTTGACCGTTTTATCGTTTTAAAGACTTTAAAAACACACAAACCTTTCCTCTGCCGAATCACAGACGAGCAGCGCAGCGCCGCCTTGTGACGTCACACCACCACGCCAGAATAAAGGTCTTGTACATATTTACACGCAGAAAACACATAAATAACATCAGGTTTATATGTAAATACACGGTGTCCAGTCAGGTGCTGAAAAAGCCAAAAGAGCACCCAAGTCATGAGAGATCGACCGATCAACGCCTTTACCTGGAAACTACTTACACAAGCATTTTGTTATGATTATTACAAAAATAATGATTTAATGGAAAAGTAATAGTAATAACATAACTGTAGATACAGGTAATTGCTAAAGTTTTAATACATTAACTTAATACATGTATTAACTAATTTGACTGTACAATAAAAGCCATTCTTTTAATTTTACTGTTTTTTATTTACATTTTTTGGGGGGACGTTTTCTTTACAAAATAATGCTTAATTTTTATTGTAGTTATTATGGTTTTACTTCAAAAACAATATTTGGTCACTGTAGTAAAACCATGGTTAATTTTCATAAGGGCGTCTGTGAAAGACTGTATTTCTGTACTGTGTAAAAACAATCACATTTTTTACATTTTCAAAATAATGGCTAAATGTTGTGTTTGTGGTTTGAGTCACTAATCGATGCTGAGAGAGCGTATGAGGTGAATGTACACAACAGAATTCTGGACACAGGCCTTTCTCAGAAGGTTTATAGCTCATGGCACTCTCTTTGCTGGGCTGGCTTGGCTGTTTTATCAAAAGGTGTGACTTATGCTCCGATACATACAGCTAACGAGTTCCAGAATGAAGTGCACTTATTTAAGTTTCATCAGAGTCTCCCATTAAAAGTCCGGTGCTATACATCTGAAGCAGCGACCCGTATTTGAGAAAACAAGTTCACATCTTTTAAGCCCAAGTCAACATTTATGTCATGTGTCTCCAACCCAACGTGGAAACTGACAAGAATTTTGTTGGAAGAATCTGTGACCAGGAAAAGGATTTTGACATCAAAAACCCAGGATGTGATCCAAAGATTTAAAAGGCAAATAATAAAGTGAAAAATATCAGCAGTTATTAGTACAAAAATGAAAATTATAAAATTTTGTGACAGTACAGTATAGGATTAAGAAAATTATAAAAAAAAATATTTGGGAAATTATGAAGAGTGATCCTCATCTTATTGGAAGGAGATTAACGCAAGATTTCTCTGTGTTTCGGAAATCACCTACAATTAAAGTTCAACATGTTTGCTAACGAAATAAACCAATTAAAAACCATGAACACAAAAGCCACATCACACAAATGGCTAAGTGCCAGTCTAATTTAGCATGCAGTTTATAGGAGACGTTTACTAGCCTTGGTCTTTCATTAATATTAATTTGTGCGCAGCCTACATTACACACTGTTCTGGTTGAAGTGTAGCCTTAATGCATTTGGTCAAATCTGTGTTGTTTTGAGGGATTTAGTTCATATTCATGGTGTCTCAAAATAGCACAGTTGAGTACACTTGGATGCTCTTAAAATTACCTTAAGGAGTATTATTTTGTATATTAAGTACAAAATTAGTGTGCGAAAATAGAGCGCTTTAAGTACAGTAATTGAAGAGTAAATTTTTTCCACCTGGGTCTCCAACCTTTTTTACACCACGGACCGGTTATATTTAGAAAATATTCTAGCAGACTGTCTGGAACGGGGTGGGGTCTACATACACACATATATATGGTTCAACAGATCATATTGTGGTTTTTGAGTCAACCTCTGTCTGTGTGTGTGTGTGTGTGTGCTTCGGGAGTATGTGGCTGCTGCGCACAATGAAAACAGTGCAAGTAACGAACCAAGTTCTCTTTCACTTCTTCTACTTGTCGTTTAAAATCGCCTGAACATTTTAAATTGGAAAATTAATCTGTGAATCACATGCATGTCAAACTACGGGGTCTGGTCTCTACATATCACGGATGAACTGCGATCCGTTTAACTCATAATATATGACATTCATTTACTAATTGAACATTTAATTTACATGAAATCGTCAAATTGCTACTCTATAGCAATCGCATACAACAAACGAAAATACAGTATAATTAGAGCAATCACTAACCACGATAAATAACAGAGTGTCATATCTATTCACATTTTCCCAGAATGTTCTTGTGACCCGGTAGCAACTCTTCCAACAGTCCGTACTGGGTTGCGACCCGGTAGTTGGGGACCTCTGCCCTACACGTTTTCAATACGATATAAAACACATATAACCAGAAATGTTAACAATATCTTATTGCCGTATACTAACTTTAAAATAAAAAACAATTTGAAGAACTCAAGAATGCAAGGGAAATGAGCTCCCCTCACAGACTTGAACGCTGCCCCCCGTCACTCTCTTCAGTGTTCAATGTGTCCTGCCTCCAGACATTTTGCTTCATACACTAGTTTGAGAATTTGGAACTTTAACTCCCCAATGACAGCGTCCTGGAGTTAACATTAACATTCATTTTAGTCCAATCAGTTTACTTGATGTGTCCGTTTGCCAAATTGGCAGCCGCTTCGCACCATCTATTTTTGTTGTGAAGTTGCTTGGTTCATCTACTTTTATTTTTTTGTGAACATTTTCATCTTCACTTATCTATAACCGGACTGAATCCATAATCAAAGTTTTTGAACTGTCCTCGTTTGGATTTTAATTAGGTTTGCTTGTACCACAATGGTTTGCTTGTACCGCTTGACAGTATCAGTGAGCGAGTCTCCACTTTCCCATTGATTCGTCATGCTTGGTATTGATTATCATTTGTTTCGGGTTTGGCTAATGTGGTGCTGTGCAGCCACTCTTCACAGCCCTTGACGAGCCCTCAGTCCAGATCTAACTCTGTGTTCATTCTGGGCACTGCAGATGAGGGGGTTCCCACCTTCGTGCCGTGCTCTGCCCTATGTAACACTGTCTGGCCTGGTTAACGTGGATCAGTGTCAAATAAACACTGTTTGGCCCGTTTTGACAGGGAGCTATATAGCTGACAAGCTTCTCACCACAATGCCTCCCACACTTTATGATCATGAATAGTTTTGTCAAAGTGTTTTTGAAATTTTGGATCTCCCTACATTGATATTAAAGTTAGTGTTTATTTGCGTGTCCAGTGTCGCTTTGTTGTCACCATGTTGAACATCTGACTGAGCACATCAATGATCATGTGACTGAATACGTAAGACACGCAGTTCCGGGTTCATAGGATTACAAACTCAAGACGTCCACCACAAATTTATCTTCATTCGAAAGCATGTGTTTAATTACTGAGGAGCTATGGAGATTTATTTTTTACAGATGTCCTCATGAGAAACAAGTACTGTCCAAATAGGGCTTAAGAACACATGAAAAGACCAGAGTAGACTCTGTGCTTAACGAGAGGGTGCTGCGCTGTGGTAATTTTGCCCTACTCAACTCTCAGTCATTAACTGGGAAAGGAACGTTTCTCCAGGACCTCCTTTCTGGCAATAACTGTGATATACTCACAGGAAACAACTTTGTTGAACTTCTTTCTCCTCCTGGTTTAAAGGGTTACTCCACCCCAAAATGAAAATTTGGTCATTAATCACTTACCTCCATGTCGTTCCCAACCTGTAAAAGATTTGTTCATCTTCAGAACACAATTTAAGATATTTTGGATGAAAACGGGGGCTTGAGACTGTCCCATAGACTGCCAAATAAATAACAGTGTCAAGGTCCAGGAAAGTATGAAAAGCATCATCAGAATACTCCATCTACCATCAGTGATTCAACCGTGACATTATGAAGCAACGAGAATATTTTTTGTACACGAAGAAAACAAAATAACAACTTTATTCAACAATTCCTCTCTGTCTCTCTCCAAATCAGCGTAGTGCCATTTTGGAAATTCTGAGCAGCACGCAGATGCGTACGCTCTTCTGTGTCAGCCGCACCACAAGGACATTTTTACGTGTATTAATGCTTTGGTTTTTAAAGCAAACTACGCATCTGCGCAGTGCGGCTGACACAGAAGAGTGCACGCCATCTACGCACTGCTTTTCATTATTAAATTTACATGTGAGGCGATCAAAATTGGACAAGGGTTATAAATTCTTTTCTGAGCAATTCATTTTTGATTATCATGGTATGTATTATGTTAGACAGCTGCCATGATAGCTAATTTCCTAATTATCAATCTTGTTTTTATGGTTGAATTTAAAAAGTGGTTTAATAATAATAATAAAAACGTCCCGTTAATAACTGTGTTTGGACACTTCAGTCTTAAACATTATTTTAGGGAAAGTGGTAATTAGGGCCAGGTGCTATAGGTCTTTAAGAAAGCGTGAGGAACCACATCAGCTTGAGGTAAATGCATTCAGTATTTAGCTAAGGACTGTTTATAATGCATTACTTGTCTCAGTATCAATATCAAACATAGTTTTGAAGTCTAGCAGTAACAGCATCATCTGCAGTTAGGATTAAGTTAGCATAGCATGTGGTACTGCACATAGTACTGCATACATACGTAAGTGTGTGTGTGTGTGTGTGTGTGTGTGTGTGTATGTGTGTGTATATGAATGAATTTATATACACATACACACACACACATTATACATATGAATATAATATATGTACATATATGATACATGTAATAAACAATAACTTAAACAATAGCTGTTCCAAACATACAATACACAAACCTAGGTAAACACTAAAATGTTAAATATGTGAAGTACATGAAAGCCTTTGTATCACTTTCTTTAGATCACACTTGAAACCAGCACCCCACCTCAACTGAATGCATTTACATGCTTGTGTGCTGCTGGAAGGAGTTTGTGCAACCTTCTGGTTGCATTACTGTACCAGACAGCACATTTTAGTACGCTAGGCACCAAGAATGTTCCAGCTGCCCTTGCAGGTTACAGTCCCATACAATATATATATAAATGTTTTGTTAGGGCATAACTCCAGAACCAGTGGATGAGCTTGTGCTGCGCAAGCCAAAAGCCTCTGGTTTGAGCAGTCAACTCTATACAAAGCATATGGAGGTACTCTCCAAATACTAATAAAATACATTTTTGAAATAGTTAACAATTAACACAGTGTGACAAACATTTTGTTTTGACCATTGCCTGATAATGATGTGATTGCTGGAGCAGCATCCCTCATTTCCCTTCGACCTCAACCACTAATCGCAAAGATTGTTGATGGGATGTCTGCTATAACCATGGTTTCATCAAAATTTGGAGAGGTCCCAAAAAATTTGCTGCTTTCTTACCAGTGTCCTGTTGTGCTTCCAACGGATGTGCTTATCCATCCAAATCCGCCAGAATCCCCCCCATTACCTGTCCCACAATACACACTTCCACAATATCATTTTGTCCTGGCAGCTGGGCTGAACTCATGCACATGCAGAGCCTGGAGGTGGACACCTGAAATGTCAGGGATCATTGAGAAGGGAACACGGGATCAATCCAAAAGCCCACTCTGGTTTAGCATGAGTCTCCCCAATTGTTCCACGAAAACCTGGAAGGCACAGCCTGCGGTGTAAGATATTTATGTCCGGACTGTGGATGGACGCAGACTTCATCCTCCGTGAAGTGCATAGCACACACAAAAGTGCTACCCTTTGTAAATGCCGTGCCCTCATCTCTTCGTATAGCCCAAATCCAACGCTTTTTCATACTTTCATCATTGGGAAAGCTATGAAACGATAAGTACGGTTGTTTCTTCTTTGAGTTGAAACACAAAGGTATGCAACAAGATTGACTACTCTTAGTCTCCGCCATTGTTCTGGGAGCATTTTTTTTCCCCCTGCTTCCGGCTCGCTGACGTCACGCTTTGAAATAGGCCAATATTCATGTTAATACCAATTCTGTTCATGCCTGTGAGTTCATGTCTGTTCTGGACTGTTTTAATCTGCAGCAACATATTGATTTTCAAACTCATGTACATGGCCATACACTGGATTTGGCCTGCCTTACTGGTATCAAGATTGATGCCTTAAAAGGCTCTGACATAGGTATCTCAGATCATAAACTGATTGAATTTTCTTAATTCCTCTACTAATCTTCTTGACCCTGCACCTACCTCTTTACTGAAGAAATGCTTGTGTGCTTTGTCACTAGTTATTTATTTTTTTGTTTGTTTGTTTAAATAAAATAATACATAAAATAAAGTGTGATAATACTATTATATTTTAAAATAAAAAGGGAGTATTAAATACAAATACAATTATTTTATAGTAAACTTAAAAATAAAATGCTAATATTTACTTTTTTTTTTTCAATGTAATCATTTTCAACCTTAAAATCAACAGGCTTTTGTTTTGGCGGGTTGCCAGCAAGTATGTATATGCGTTTCCGGGTGTAGCGCTGCCAATCGAAGAGCGTCAGTGAATGAAATGTCACAGTATTGCATTGTGTTTTGAAAAGGGGATGGGTTAGCCCAGATTTATGCTTTCAATTTGAATAGAAATCTTATAAAGTACAGTTTGTCAATCTAAAATGGTAATTGTGCATTAACAGCTGTCATCTATGTCAGTACGCAAATGCGCTGTCAGAGCTTATTTATACAGTGCATTTTTTACTTTGGTCGCGCATGCGGACCTGCGGACAAGAATTTCAGATATTGCCATCTTTGTGGGGACATTTTAAATACACATACACACACACTAGGGCTGTGCGATATGGACAAAAAAAACCTAGCGCGATTTCTTTGATCAATTTTGCAATTTCGATTTTAATCACGATTTTGACACACAGACATGCTTTACAGTCATAAATGCATTCAGTGTGAATTTTAAACATATTTCCAAAAGAAAACCAATTAGAGCTTTATCAATAAGTTGTAACATGTCTCTAGAACAGACATAAGGCAAAATAATCACTAAGTAAAGGTGTGACAAAATGTCTAGACAAAATGTCTAAAAATCCTGTGTCCAGTGAATTGTTTTTTTTTTTTTGCCATGCATTGATAATAGAGCTCATTGTAGCGGTGCCTCAGGTGTTGAAATAGATTTGTTGCACCAGGTTCACACGTAGGCTACTCCGTCTGCAGTGCGCTACTCACTGTTTATTGAGTATATTGAGTTTAAACGTGAATATGTTTTGTTGCCACCAGTTATTCGTTGTTTATCTAAAAGTGCACTTTTCCTTGTTTTAAATCTAGCCAAAAAGCCATGTGTTGACTGTGAAACAGTAGACATTAATTATATGCATTTATTGTGTAATTGCTACATTTCTTTGTCAGTCCATGATAATTTTCCCGCAAAAAATTTGCTGTCACTTTAATTCAGCATGTGCAGCACAGCAGAAATAGACTCCGTGCGGAAACAATCGCTGCACGACTACTGCAGATGCATTGCTCCTGGAGTTCACTGCCGGACTGCAACCGCGTGCAGAGTGAACGATCTGATCCGTTAATATGGGCGCGGAAAAAATACACACCGCATACGCACCACAGACGGAGTGTGTGAACCTGGCGTTACGTCTGTATGCCTGGTCTGTTCTGTTCTTGCGCTCCATTTAGGCGTGCATTTATTTGATCAAAAAATACAGAAAAAAATGATAGTGTGAAATATGATTACAATTTAAAATAAAGGATTTCTATTTTATTGTATTTTAAAATATCAACTATTTCTACTTTTTACCAGTAGTGTGTGTGTGTGTGTAGATAGATTGATTCCAGGTGGTTGTTGTTTTAGTTTTTTTGTTTTGATACTGAGACAAAAATTAAACGGATCAAAAGTTTACATAAACTTAATTTTTTATAAAAGGGTTATCTGAATGTTCCACAACTGTTTTTTGTTGAACCTCTCAAAACAAAAGCCAGAATTAAAATACTCTTTCCTCTTATTTACCTAACACAAGTACTGTTTTTGCCCTTATTGATAAAACAGTACTATTATATTGCAAACTATGTATATTATATATTTTTTTCATTTATTGGCATGCTACAGTTAAATTATTCAGATTACCTGTTTCTGGATAGGAGTATTCTAAATGCTGAAATTAGTTTGCTTTAACATAATAGAAAGTCTGATGTGTGAGCTGTGTTTAGAGGAGCCTGTCCTCCAACAAAAAACGACCATATAGGTCGTTTGTGCAAGCACCTTATTACGACCTATATTTACGTTTTAAAGTTAAGGGGCCTCTAGCGGGCGTAAAAATAATGACAGTATCGCGTTGCGTCTGTCGTCATGAAATGATGTATAACGTCATTACCAATCAAAACGCACGTTTATTTAAATGCAATGTGTGGTCTTTTTACACCGATCTCACGGTAATTCGTACATATTTTACTAGGTGGCTTATTCGTTCGAATGACCACACCTAACCCCCACCCCTAAACCTAACCCTCACAGAAATCATGCTAAATTATGATTTATTGAGCATATACATTTTACGTGCACGTCCGTTCTCTGGGATCGAACACATGATAGCTTGATTGCATATCAAGGTATAACGCAATAATCTACCAACTGAGCTACACGAAACACAAATCACAGTGCAAATAAAAGAGTACAAAACATTAATATGAAAACGACCTTTTGCCGATAGGGGCGCAATTGTAGTATACGCTCTGATGGGTCGTATTTCAGGGATTTGGACAAACGACCTATACGAGCGTATTAGTTGGAGGACAGGTTGGTTTAGAGCAGTCACATGCCGCTTCCACAGTGTGCTGGAGGGGGATCTTCTACTTGACCTGCCCAGTAGTGTTCATCTCTTCTGCTGCCATCATGTTTTTATTCCCCGCCTGCAAGCCCAGCTTGATTTAATCAGAGATGGCTGGGACAATCACCCACTTTCAATTGAGAGAAATCTCACTGCTAATCAAATGTGGCACATGGGTCTGCAGCACAGCTCTGAAGAGTACAATGATGAGATACATATTTATGAATTATAGTTGAAAAAGCATACATTTGTGGCAGGAAAAATAATGATTATTTAGCTTACAGGATTTGCACATCCCTTTGATTGACTGGGAAAGGAGTGGTCTTAAACCCTGTGATCCCAACTGTGGTGTCCATGTCCCTGAGACTGACTGCCCTTTGAGACCCGATGACCTGGCTGTACTTACTGCTGATGCAGACCCAGTGGGACACTCAACATGCATGGAAGTAGACAGATATTTAGCTGCACTGTACTATATGCACAGCATTGGCTATGTATAGGGTTATATGTATGAACTCTAATTATCCATGCAATCACAAACACACCTTAAGTTTGTTTGTTTTGTTTTTTAATCAAGTTTATTGTAAATAGATGTGTTTCAACTGTTCAAACTCTAAACCATTTTGATAAAAGCTAACATTTCTACATCTGGAAACAAACAATAATTCAACAATATTTAGAATTTTTTAATTAAGTTACAATTCAATGGAAAACATAATTTTTTAAAATAACTTGTGAATTCAGAACTTTCCATTTTCTACAACAATCCAAATCCACTGTCATTTGTGGCAATACAGTTCCCTTTCGATCGTTCTCTCATTTTGTGTATGGGGAAACTCCTGTCTACACCATTACTGAAGCCTGATTTGTTCGGGTTTGTATAGCTGCACAAACTAATGGCACTCTAGCCCGCCAGAATGGGGATCAAGGATCATCTCTTTACTGACACTGGACTACGCAGCCAAAGAATAAGAAAGAAGGAAGAAACTCTGTTTTAGAAGCCTCTACACCAGTGCTTCCCAAACCTGTCCTGTATGTCTCCCTTATCCAACACACCTTAATCCACACATCAGCTCACAATCTTCTTCTTCTTCTTCTGTTGAGTTTTATGGCAGTTTACAAACAAAGTGTATTACCGCCATCTGCTGGACTGAGGTGCAGTTCATTTTGGGTTTTTAAAGAAACTAAATAAAGCAAAAAAAAAAAAAAAAAAAAATATTCTAAATCCTACATGCTAACTGTGTATCTTTGATGAATGCTACTATAGAGCTATTTATGCTTCCTGACCTGGGCTCTGCCAATAATGTTTCCAAGGAGAATACTTTCTTAGCTGTATTAACTTCCCTTTTCAGTATTTCTCGTTCCCTATTAAACCTTCTACATCTTAAAAAGAACATGCTCCACATCTTCTCTCTCTCCACAAACCTCACAATTCCCAGATGGATGTTTCTTTATGATAAATAAATTGCTATTTAAACCAGTGTGTCCTATTCGTAATCTGTTAAACCAAACCTCCTCCTGTCTATTTGTGTGTAACTGGTCCTTTTCCTTGATTTTTCTTGTTGTAATTTATATAAATGTCTACCCCTTCTCTCCTGATCCCACTCAGACTGCCACATTGCATTCACTTTTTGTTTGATTATTACCTTTATCTCTGACTTACTAAGTAGAACATTTATTTGAATTTCCTCTTCTTTTGTTGCCTCTTTTGCAAGTTTGTCAGCTTGTTCATTCCCTTCTATACCTTTGTGTGCGGGGACCCATACAAACTGCACTATTGTTCCCTGTTGATTAATTGTAAACATGATTTGATTGATTTCATTCAGGAGGTCCTGTCTACACCCTGATTCACCATTCTGAATAGATGTTAATGATGACATAGAATCAGAGCAGATAACAGCTTTAGGGAGCCTAGCCTCTTCTAGCCATTGCAATGCAATGATAATGGCTACCATCTCCGCAGTATAGATAGATAAATGATCAGTAGTTCGCTTTTTGATATATATCTCTGATTCAGGAATATACACCCCAATTCCAGTCCTACCCTCAGAATCCTTTGATGCGTCTGTATATATTTTTGCAGTATTGTAACACATATTCTCAATATACTCCCCTACCATATCTTTTGTTTCTATGATTCCCCTGGGAGAACAAAACAACCAAGGTGGGGTTATTGCCAGAGGCAAGGTCTTGCTACAATGTATATCCTCTATCTTTAACTGATTTGCTAATCTGTTGGCATCCCACCCAAAGCTACATATCTGCGATCTCCCATACTCCCAACACTCACTTAGGACTTCCTTAGTAGGTTGTGATGCATTATGTCCTTTTAAATTGATCCAATAAGCCATACACAATTTCAGGCGCCGGAGGTTTAAATGGCATTTCTTCTGTCTCTACTTGTAGCGCTGGTACAGGAGATGTTCTAAACGCCCCACTACATATTCTTAGACTTTTAGCCTGCATTCTGTCCAGTTCTTTGATTTGTGTCTTTGATGCAGATTGGTACACAATACATCCATAATCAAATACTGATCTAATCAAAGCAATATAAATTCTTTTAAGGGATGTTCCTGAAGCTCCCCATTTGTACCCTGTTAAACATTTCAATACATTATTTCCCTTTTTACATTTTTCCAACATTTTTTGGATATGTTCCTTAAACGTTAATTTTACATCAAGCCACACTCCCAGGTACCTAATAGTATTAACTTGCTTTAATAGTTGTCCATATAGCTTTAGTTCTACATTAGGGTTATTTCTTTTCTTTGAAAAACAGATAACTTGTGTCTTTTCCACTGATAAATGAAAACCCCATTCAAATGCCCATTTTTTCAACCTTGTTAATAGCTAGTTGCAGCTCAACCATAATGTTTTCTATATTACGCCCTCTTACCCACAAAGCTCCATCATCAGCATATAATGCTCTGTTTATTCTCATATCTTCTATTGACTCAAATATGTCATTAATCATTAGGTTGAAAAACACTGGACTACACACACTGCCCTGATGTGTCCCATTTTCTATAGAATATGTCTTGGAAACATTAACCCCAACTCTGACTTCAATTGTTCTGTCTTTTAAAAAGTCCCTAATCCAATTGAACATCTTCCCACCTATGTTCATCCTATCCAGCTTGATCAATAATCCCTCCTTCCATAGCATATCATATGCTTTTTCTATATCAAAAAAGTAGCCAGAACTACTTCTTTATTATTTTGTGCTTTCCTTATCAGATTCTCCAAACAAACTACAGGGTCCATTGTTGTTCGACCACTGCGGAACCCGCTCTGATGTTTAGAGAGTAGATCTTTCTTTTCAACCTCATACATTAACCTCCTAACCACCATTCTTTCCATTAGTTTACATAAATTCAACGTCAATGCAATTGGTCTATAGCTTTTAACTTCAGTCCTGTTCTTTCCTGGTTTCCCAATAGGAACCACTACAGAGTGTTTCCAACACAAAGGTAATTTACCTTGCTCCCAGATCTTGTTATAAAGTTTTAGAATTACACATTTAGCTACATCATCTATCTCCTTAATCATCTTGTAGCATATACCATCCTTCCCTGGTGAAGTATTCTTGACCCCATTTAATGCTCTCTTAAGCTCAAATAAAGTAAACTCGTTATCAAGTACGCTCTCACTATCTACCTTTTTCCCTAGTAATCCTTTATTTTCCTCCATTACTTTAACCCTCCATGATACTTCTCCATCTGTTAAGTTTTTTTGAGCTATGAACCTTGACAAACCCTTTAGCAAGCATCTCAGCTTTCTCCTGATTAGTCACTGCCTCAACTTCATTATTTTTAATCACAGGTATAGAGAATTCCCTTCTCATTCCTCCCATTTTTCTAATCATGCTCCAAACATCACCCACTTTAACTTCTGCCCCAATCTTACCACAAAATTCACACCAATATTTCCTTTTTGCCTCTCTTACAACTTGTTTAACCTTTGCCTGTGCTCTTTTAAAATTCTATTAAATTTGTATATGAATGGTTTGACTTTACATTTCTGAAGGCTTTATTTCTGAATTTTACTGCTTCCTTGCATTCATCTGACCACCAAGGTACCATTTTCCTTTTCCTCATTCCAGAAGATTTACCAATAACCTCCTCCGCTGCCTCACACAATACATTTGTTATTTTTGAGTTTAATTCATCAACATCACAACTCCTATCTGATATTATCTCCATCATCTTACCATTCACTTTATAACTATACAACCCCCAATTTGCTTCTCTCATTTTCCATCTTGAAAACCAGTTATCTTCTAGACACAATTTTTGATTCCCAACACTTAACCAGATAACATAATGATCGCTGCCAAGAAAGCTTTCCTTAACCTCCCACTGACTAACCCCTGCTATCTGATCAGATACTATCGTAAGATCTAACGCAGATTCTGTCCCATGATATGCATCAAATCTAGTACATCTTCCATCATTTAAACATATTAATTTATTGTCATCCATAAATTCCTCAATAGTACTTCCATTTTCATACACTTTTGTTCCTCCCCACAGAGTGTTGTGAGCATTAAAATCTCCACATAATATTACCTTTCCATTTTCGCCCTCATACATCCCATCTAGCATTTCTCTCACGATTTTTTTACAAGGATTATAAAAGTTGATGATTTTAATCTTAGTTCTACCTATCCATATATCCACCAGGACTACTTCTACATCTACCAGCACATTCAATTCAATATTTCTATAATTTATCCCCTGTTGAATAAATGTAGCCACTCCACCTCCTGTAGTATCCCTGTCTTTGCGCACTACTGTATATCCATATATAATGAAATCTAGTGTTGGTTTTAACCATGTCTCCTGTATACAAATAATATTGGGTTTGATTTCTAATTCCTCAATAAAATTCTTTAGCTCCTGACCATTAGCAATTATGCTTCTGGCATTCCACTGAAGAATGGACAGAGTCATAATGTTTGTGACTCCTCTCGTCCAACTTCGGCTAGTAGTAAATCATTGATGCTATCTATAGTTATTTCCCCCACACCAATGTATTTCTGCGCTGCTTTTATTATGATTTTGATTTTCTCAGTTTTGCTTGTTGTTTGAGCAGAGCAATTGATAACTTCTGCTATGAAGGCTATAAACTTTACATTGTCCACTGCGATATATTTTGACTTAACCTCTTTTCTGGTCTGTCTAATTTTCTGAGAGTACCATTGCTGATTCTGTCCCGATATTCTGGGACCAACTCCTGCTGTTAACTCTGCTTCTTTTTTTCCTTTAACTTGTTTAATTGCTTCGGCATATGTTACCTTTTCCTCTACTTTAATTCTCTGAACCTCTACTGCGCGTTTGTGCATCTCACACCCTTTGTACGCAGCACTGTGCTCTCCTCCACAATTACAGCATTTAACTTTAACACCTTGCTTACATTTACCATACTCATGGTCCTCCCCTCCACACTTGCCACACCTGGCTTTTCCTCTACATACTGCTGCTATATGCCCATATTTTTGACATTTAAAGCATCTGAGTGGGGGTGGGATGTACTCACGTACTTGGTAGCTCATATATCCTACCCTAACTCTTGTCGGTAACGTCTCCTCTCTCATGGATAACAGTATGGATAAACTCTCCTTTTTAATCCCGTTTTTATTATACATTAACCTCTTCACTCTTTCTACCTTAGCTCCAGTCACATTACTCATAATCTCATCATTAGTCAACTCAGTTGGGACCCCTGTGATCACTCCCTGCAATATTCTTTTCTTCTCCCATAATCCACACTTGATCTTTTTCCCCTCCAAGCTCGTCATTTTAATCAAAAGGTCCTTTTGTCTGTTATCAACACATGTAATGATTAAACTTCCGTCTCTTAATGGCTTAACTGACACAGTTCCTACAGCGTTGTATAACGCTTTTGATAGCTTCAATGGATTCAAAGAACATGGCGAATCAAACTGTAGTTTTACCTTTATTTCTTCCTGTTGTCTTACATTTCCTCCAGTGTTATCCTCACCTGACTTCAGAGATTTAGCATTTAAACTATTATCACTATTAGATCTTCTTCTCTTTTGTTTTTTCCTAGAAATAACTTTCTCCCATCCACGATTTGTTTCTCCCGCTTCCTCCTTCTCCATCTCCATCTCACTCTCACTCTCACTCGTTTCTGCTACGTCACATCCTCCCATTACCGTAAGTCGGCGCATCAACCCAGAACGCACCTCAGTCCCCACCTCGGGCGCAGCCATGTTTTCCAGCCCCCAGTCGCATCCACTCATCAGCTCGTTAGTAGAGACTGCAAGAACTAAATTGGGTGTCTCTGATTAGGGAGACATACAAAATGTGCAGGGCAGGGGGTCAAGTCATCTTTATTTATATAGCGCTTTAAACAAAAAAGATTGCGTCAAAGCAACTGAACAACATTAATTAGGAAAACAGTGTGTCAATAATACAAAATGGCAGTTAAAGGCAGTTCATCATTGAATTCAGTGATGTCATCATGCAGCTCAGTTCAGTTTAAATAGTATCTGTGCAATAATGTGCAATCAAGTCAACGATATCGCTGTAAATGAAGTGTCCCCAACTAAGCAAGCCAGAGGCGACAGCGGCAAGGAACCAAAACTCCATCAGTGAGAGAATGGAGAAAAAAACCTTGTGAGAAACCAGGCTCAGTCGGGGGGCCAGTTCTCCTCTGACCAGACGAAACCAGCAGTTCAATTCCAGGCTGCAACAAAGTCAGATTGTGCAGAAGAATCATCTGTTTCCTGTGGTCTTGTCCCAGTGGTCGTCTGAGACAAGGTCTTTACAGGGGATCTGTCTCTGGGGCTGTACAGTCGTGGCCAAAAGTTTTGAGAATTACTTAAATATTGGAAACTGGAAAAGTTGCTGCTTAAGTTTTTATAATAGCAATTTGCATATACTCCAGAATGTTATGAAGAGTGATCAGATGAATTGCATAGTTCTTCTTTGCCATGAAAATTAACTTAATCCCAAAAAAAACTTTCCACTGCTTTTCATTGTTGTCATTAAAGGACCTGCTGAGATCATTTCAGTAATCATCTTGTTAACTCAGGTGAGAATGTTGACGAGCACAAGGCTGGAGATCATTATGTCAGGCTGATTGGGTTAGAATGGCAGACTTGACATAAAAGGAGGGTGATGCTTGAAATGATTGTTCTTCCATTGTTAATTCAGCTGCGGGATCGGAGTGCCACCAGTGCAGAGCTTGCTCAGGAATGGCAGCAGGCAGGTGTGAGCGCATCTGCACGCACAGTGAGGTGAAGACTTTTGGAAGATGGCCTGGTGTCAAGAAGGGCAGCAAAGAATCCACTTCTCTCCAAAAAAAAACATCAGGGACAGATTGATCTTCTGCAGAAAGTATAGTGAATGGACTGCTGAGGACTGGGGCAAAGTCATATTCTCCGATGAAGCCCCTTTCCGATTGTTTGGGGCATCTGGAAAAAGGCTTGTCCGGAGAAGAAAAGGTGAGCGCTACCATCAGTCCTGTGTCATGCCAACAGTAAAGCATCCTGACACCATTCATGTGTGGGGTTGCTTCTCATCCAAGGGAGTGGGCTCACTCAAACGTATGAAGTGCTTGTAATTATATTTCAGTACATCACAGAAACAACTGAAACAAAGATCTAAAAGCAGTTTAGCAGCAAACTTTTTGAAAACTAATATTTATGTAATTCTCAAAACTTTTGGCCACGACTGTAGTTGTCCTGGTCTCCTCTGTCTTTCAGGGCTGTAGAGGTCCTCTCTAGGTGCATCATCTGGGCTGGATACATACTGGATCTGGTGGCTACGGTGACCTCGGAATAAGAAAGAAACAGACTAATATGAGTATAGATGCCATTCTTCTAACGATGTGACAAGTACATCGGGTGTTATGGGAAGTGTTCCCGGTTTCCGGTTTACCTAATTAATGCAGCCTAAAAATCCTTTAAGGGATTTGGATATTAGAAGTGTATTAGTATGTTATGTGTAAGCCAGGTTAAAGAGATGGGTCTTTAATCTAGATTTGAACTGCAAGAGTGCGTCTGCCTCCCGAACAATGTAAGGTAGGTTATTCCAGAGTTTGGGCGCTAAATAGGAAAAGGATCTGCCGCCCGCAGTTGATTTTGATATTCTAGGTATTATCAAATTGTCAGAGTTTTGAGAACGGAGCGGATGTGGAGGACTATAATGTAACAAGAGCTTGTGCAAATACTGAGGTGCTAAACCATTCAGGGCTTTATAAGTAATAAGCAAGATTTTAAAATCTATACGAGGTTTGATAGGTAGCCAGTGCAGTGTTGATAGAACCGGGCAAATATGATCATACTTCCTGGTTCTAGTAAGAACTCTAGCTGCATTTTGGACTAACTGGAGTTTGTTTACTAAGCGTGCAGAACAACCACCCAATAGAGTATTACAATAGTCTAACCTTGAGGTCATAAACGCACGGATTAACATTACTGCATTTGACATTGAGATCATAGGCCGTAATTTTGATATTTTTGAGATGGAAAAATGCAGTTTTACAAATGCTAGAAACGTGGCTTTCTAAGGAAAGGTTGGTATCAAATAGCACACCTAGGTTCCTAACTGATGACGAATGAATTGACAGAGCAGCCATCAAGTCTTAGACAGCGTTCTAGGTCATTACATGCAGAGCTTTTAGGTGCTATAATTAACACCTCTGTTTTTTCAGAATTTAGCAGTAAGAAATTACTAGTAATCCAGTTTTTTATATCGACTATGCATTCCGTTAGTTTTTCAAATTGGTATGTTTCGCTGGGCTGTGAAGAAATATAGAGCTGAGTATCATCAGCATAACAGTGAAAGCTAACACCATGTTTCCTGATGATCTCCCAAGGGTAACATGTAAAGCGTGAAGAGTAACGGCCCTAGTACTGAGCCTTGCGGTACTCCATACTGCACTTGTGAACGATATGATACCTCTTCTATGGCGGCATTTTAATGCCAATAATAACTGAGCACACAACTGATGCTTGCGCGCGTGGTAAATCACTTCCGCGAGAGGAAAACTAAATCGGACGCGAGGAAACGGGAGCCCACGAGCGCATTTCAAACTCTAAATAAAGACAAAAATAAATAAAACAAGCAAATGAAATGATAACTCACATGTATCTGGTCCACTGATGAAGCCTGGTGTCAAGTCAAGTGAATTATTAATCATCTTCTAACAGGCGTCCAATACTGACTTCAGGAAAACGGGAATAGCCAATGACATTTGAGATAACAACTAAAACAGCGAGCAGAGATGAGAAGATCGAGCGTGAGGATGTGGCGAATGATCATGCGCGCGTGACATGTCCTCTGCGCGAAATACAAGCCCTCGCGCGCGCATGATCATTCGCCACATCCTCACGCTCGATCTTCTCACCTCTGCTCGCGCGAACAATTTTATTTTTGTCAGTCGTGGGGCGGGGCTTGCTGTTTTAGTTGTTATCTCAAATGTCATTGGCTATTCCCGTTTTCCTGAAGTCAGTATTGGACGCCTGTTAGAAGATGATTAATAATTCACTTGACTTGACACCAGGCTTCATCAGTGGACCAGATACATGTGAGTTATCATTTAATTTGCTTGTTTTATTTATTTTTGTCTTTATTTAATGTAATTTAATGCATTGTTCATAGAGTAAATCTTTTCTAGATACTTGATTAACTGGAAGTCTTCTGATTATTAGTGACTCACATATGAACCCTTTTTACAGGCTGTAATAATACATACACACACACACAAAAAAAAAAAAAATATATAGTATATATATATGTGTGTGTATGTGTGTGTGTGTGTATATATATATATATATATATATATATATATAAATATTTGAAGGTTAATATATATATATATATATGCTAAATGATTGACAGTAAAGTGTTTTATCTTTTAAATAGATACATCATAATATTTGAAGGTTAATTCTGTGTTCCTATAAAACACAGGTTTCATCAGGTTTGCATTTGATTTACAGTCTTACTAGTCATCTACTATCAAGACCAGTCCATTCAATATGATGTTTATGAAAATTGATTCCTGTTTATTGAAAAAAACTTGTAATACATTCAATCCCAATGTACATATACATCATCATTAGAGTTGCCAATTAACTTCAGAAATGGGAAAAAAAGGCTAATTGAGATTCTTTCCTTTTATTCTTTATTTATAATGTTTATTCTTTAAGAAAATAAGGTAAAGAATGTAGCTGTCAGAGGATTCCGCTTGGTCTTAAAGCCTTCCCCAAATGCCTACGTTCACAAATAACAATGATTTTCGCAAAAATAATGATTAATTTTCAATTGATAATTTGTTGTTATTATTATGGTCTAGTGAAAATAATAATATGGTCTGCGAGGAAAATAATGAATAAAAAGAGTAGGGCTGCTGTGAGTGCAGGCATGTTTCAACCCAGTAACATGAGAACACACCGTTCCTCACAGCCAAAAAAACAGACCAAGCTCAGTTCAGCTGGAAGGGGCTGGGGGTTTTGGGGTAGTTCTGTATAACTTGTGGGGGTCGAAATAAAGGTGTGAATTTCTTGCTCTTTCATATGGACAGTGTCTTATGAGGGTTTCAAACTTGCAGAGCAGGTTTAGATAGGACAACTTTGGTTTTAGGACAACTTTCAAGAAAGGTTTTTGTCCACTTCAAATGTTGACTACTGTATAGCGCAATATAGTTTAACTTGTAACTTAATTTCAGAGGAAGTTGCCTTAACTAAAAAAAATAAAATAAAGAAAAATAGATGCAAACTGTTGCTTTAATTTTATTTTGTGTCCATACAATATTTTTTAGACTGTGAAATATAAATTCTCACAGAATGTAGCTTATTCATTACCAATATATTGAACCATCTCTTTATGTTTTTCT
Organism: Cyprinus carpio; assembly: GCF_018340385.1. Lineage (NCBI taxonomy): Eukaryota > Metazoa > Chordata > Actinopteri > Cypriniformes > Cyprinidae > Cyprinus > Cyprinus carpio. Next base: position 191,778 of record NW_024879251.1, on the reverse strand, counting down.
AAATCCCAAACAGAGTCCAGACATCAGTAAAGTATCTGTCTATGAACATGTTTTATAAGCTATTTTAGATTTAGGAAATACATGTGCGTTATGGACGTGACAAAAAACAGTTTTTGGGAGACAATATATTTTGTAGATTTTCTGTGATTTAAAATGCACAAACCAGAAGCAACAATATCTGCAGAGAAGGGTTGGCCATTCTCAAAACATAAAATATTTTTATTTCACTTTTCGTTTTTGTGTTTCAGAGGAAATAATTAAGGCATCTCTTCATTACAGACCGTTTTGAAAGAAGAATTTATGCAAACGCGTATAAATGCTTTAAAAACTTTAACAGAAATGTGTAGAGGGTATTTAATAGGTCTGCCCCCCAAGTAAGATTTTTCTAGTTATAGTCGGTCATTTGTCATTATTCAACTAATCGCAGGTTTTGTATATATATTGCATCTATCACCATATCCTCTCACCGAAGACACCACTCACCTGCATCTCTCCCACTGTCACTTGAATTACCTGTCTCAATAAACCACTGCATTTGACCAACTTCTGTTTGATACAACATAATATTTTTCTAGTTAATAGTCATTCATTTGTCATTATTCAATTAATCGCAGGTTTATATTAAATTTACATCTATAATCCATAATGAGCCTTAATATATTCCGCGCTCAAGCACATGCATTCAGTTTTTCACAAAGCACAGGCAGAAGTAGCTGTGAAAATAATTGTGAAAAAGGAGACATTTTAATTATTTATTAATAAACAAATAATTTCTTGTCGGATGCAAGATGAAATTCACAGTGCTGGCTCTCTCCACATGGACGCGCCTTTAGAGAGAAATGCACCTTCACAGATTACATAATGCTTTCGTTTTGAATTGATTCGTTTAAAAAAACATTTCACGCTTTCTGTAGATATATTTCTCATGTATGTGGGACACCACAATTTTCAGTTATTTCATTATCAGGAAAAAAATCACGTGATCGAGAGAGCGCCTCACTGTCATGCATTCGCATTAATAATTTTCGCACAAACACTTGAATATAAATAATAATTCACATTTTGCATATGCATTACAAAGTAAATCATTTTTACATGCAATTATCCAAAATAAAACCAAACAAGATTTGTAATGAAGATAAAATATGTAGACAAATAAGAATAAATGCTGCGCGTCGAACTCAGTATCACGCGCACTGGCGCATATCTTGCACTGATATTTTACACACCTGCATTTAAATGCGGCTGCATTTTTTTTTTTTTTACTTAAATTATATGAAAGCAAATAAAGAAGGCTCCCTTTAAAATCACTGAAGTTGTCAATTAATGAAGCTCTTTTTTTACATTGTGTGTATTTCATTGATTATTATGAGAGAACTTGAGTTTAATCATGAGGACGTTTTATTAATCCGTCCATTCTTTATAGTTTCAATGATTTAGTTAAATCGTGCAGGTTTAATTTATAATTTATTATCTGTCCAAATAAAGGACAGGTAATGAATAAAGTAGTGCGTGACAAAAATGCATGTTTTATTAAAGGAATTTTAAAATATAAATTAAAATATAATTTTTATACATATTGCATATAAATCCATGTAGCCTAACTCACTAAAATAGGCTTCCACTTTTATTTCTTCGACGCAAAGTACAGTCGTGGCCAAAAGTTTTGAGAATTACATAAATATTAGTTTTCAAAAAGTTTGCTGCTAAACTGCTTCTAGATCTTTGTTTCAGTTGTTTCTGTGATGTACTGAAATATAATTACAAGCACTTCATACGTTTCAAAGGCTTTTATCGACAATTACATGACATTTATGCAAAGAGTCAGTATTTGCAGTGTTGGCCCTTCTTTTTCAGGACCTCTGTAATTCGACTGGGCATGCTCTCAATCAACTTCTGGGCCAAATCCTGACTGATAGCAACCCATTCTTTCATAATAACTTCTTGGAGTTTGTCAGAATTAGTGGGTTTTTTTTGTCCACCCGCCTCTTGAGGATTGACCACAAGTTCTCAATGGGATTAAGATCTGGGGAGTTTCCAGGCCATGGATCCAAAATTTCAACATTCTGGTCCCCGAGCCACTTAATTATCACTTTTGCCTTATGGCACGGTGCTCCATCGTGCTGGAAAATGCATTGTTCTTCACCAAACTGTTGTTGGAAGAAGTTGTTGTTGGAGGGTGTTTTGGTACCATTCTTTATTCATGGCTGTGTTTTTGGGCAGAATTGTGAGTGAGCCCACTCCCTTGGATGAGAAGCAACCCCACACATGAATGGTGTCAGGATGCTTTAATGTTGGCATGACACAGGACTGATGGTAGCGCTCACCTTTTCTTCTCCAGACAAGCCTTTTTCCAGATGCCCCAAACAATCGGAAAGGGGCTTCATCTGAGAATATGACTTTGCCCCAGTCCTCAGCAGTCCATTCACTATACTTTCTGCAGAAGATCAATCTGTCCCTGATGTTTTTTTGGAGAGAAGTGGCTTCTTTGCTGCCCTTCTTGACACCAGGCCATCTTCCAAAAGTCTTCGCCTCACTGTGCGTGCAGATGCGCTCACACCTGCCTGCTGCCATTCCTGAGCAAGCTCTGCACTGGTGGCACTCCGATCCCGCAGCTGAATCCTCTTTAGGAGACGATCCTGGCGCTTGCTGGACTTCCTTGGATGCCCTGAAGCCTTCTTTACAAGAATTGAACCTCTTTTCTTGAAGTTCTTGATGAACCTATAAATTGTTGATTTAGGTGCAATCTTAGTAGCCACAATATCCTTGCCTGTGAAGCCATTTTTATGCAACGCAATGATGGCTGCACGTGTTTCTTTGCAGGTCACCATGGTTAACAATGGAAGAACAATGATTTCAAGCATCACCCTCCTTTTAACATGTCAAGTCTGCCATTCTAACCCAATCAGCCTGACATAATGATCTCCAGCCTTGTGCTCGTCAACATTCTCACCTGAGTTAACAAGATGATTACTGAAATGATCTCAGCAGGTCCTTTAATGAGAACAATGAAATGCAGTGGAAAGGTTTTTTTGGGGATTAAGTTAATTTTCATGGCAAAGAAGAACTATGCAATTCATCTGATCACTCTTCATACATTCTGGAGTATATGCAAATTGCTACTATAAAAAACTTAAGCAGCAACTTTTCCAATTTCCAATATTTATGTAATTCTCAAAACTTTTGGCCACGACTGTAAACCACAATTTATTTAGGATAATATAAAACATAATTCATATTATATAAATAATACTGCACACCTATTAAATGTGTGCAGATTTATTTTTGTAATTCATGTGGTTATGTTGATTAGAAATTAATGAATACATAATTTACAATCAATAATTTACGTTACCTTTTTTTTTTTTTTTTTTCATTGAAATACATAATTTACATTTACAAGTTTGTTTGACAGTGTTAGCATAAAAACAAGACTGAAAATGCAGCGAACACACTCTCGCTGATGCAGGAATGTTCTGAAAAGTAAAAATTTTTCTCTCCTGATTGCAACAAACCACATTAATCATCTTCTCTTCAGCCACCACATACACCTTCCCCCCTTGTTTTTTCCACCAAGAAAAAAAGAAAAAAAAAACGTATTCCGTTGTTCAGTTTCCTCCCTGAACCATCGTGTGACCTGCTGTGGCAGTTCTTGATCGAGCATTACTGACCAACCATATCGACGTTTATTAAAATCTCGACAGAAAATCCAAACACAGCCTCTATATAACAATTCTCCAGCTGCAAAGACAAAATAATTTGTTTAATGAAATGGGAAAAAATAGTTATGATATCTTAAAGGTAAGAAAAATAAGAAAATAGTTAGAAAACCAAACTAATTACATCAACAATAAGCTACATTGACATGTAAAAAAGTAAATAGTGGTCTTACCATATCAGTTTATGGTTACCATCTATGTGCCACAGGGAGAGAGGACCTGGAACAGCGTATGGAACCCTTGGAACAACATTAAGCTGAAGTCCGCGAAGAAAATTTCCAAACGGATCAACAGCCTTTAGAGTCTGCCGCACTCTGAACTGTTGGACTCTTCAGGAGTAGAGATAATAATAATAATAATAATAATAATAATAATAATAATAATGTGTTAATTTATATTCAATCCTTCACAGGCAGTGACATCTTAAAGTCTATGGATGATAAACGTTAGTAAGACATTAACATTTATTCATTGTAAGATTCACCTAAAGTGATACTGAGGGCCAATACAACACACCTAAAAAGACAGATTTATTAATGCAGATTGAGTCTTATGAAATTCCGAGATCATCCTGCACAAATACAAACACATTGGTCAACAAGGAACCTTGCTCGGCTTCCTATTTAAACTCAATAAAATTGGATTGCTTTAAAAAAAAGAATAATAAAATGTATACACACGGTGTATATATATATATATATATATATATATATATATATATATATATATATATATATATATATATATATATATTACACACACATACAGTAGTCAACGTTTGAAGTGGATCAAAAAAGTTTATCAAAGTTGTCCTAAGACAAGAACACATTTTGGTCTTAAGTTTTCAGATAACTTTAATGAAAGTTTTTGATCCACTTCAAATGTTGACTACTGTATACATACAGTATATATACACAGTACACAAATACATTTATATATATATATACACACACACACGTAACTTACCGGATTCCATGAGAATTGAGATGTCCAGTCACAGTCTGTACACCAGCATTTGGACAATGGAGAGGGAAGTCATAGATCACTCGCCCAAGTTGTTCATCTGTAATGTTAGAATAAGTCTGTCGCACGGACAGGCCATAATTAACCATTCTCCTGTGGATGGTTCTTGTGCTTACACCAAAAATACGGGCTATGTCGGCAACTCTAAAGTGGTTCTCCAGAAGGAACATTAGCTGTTCCCTTGACATCACTGTCATGGAGTTGCTTCCCTCAAGCTCCTGAATTAACATGTGCAAGACAGTAAACACCCATTCCTCGTTGGGCAATTCCCCAATGGCAGCTAAATCCACCAAGACACTGCTGATGTTCTCTAAGCTAATGAGAACATGATCAGTCTCAGCTGGGGGTCTTTGAAGTTCAGCTGCTATTATGTCCAGTGCATCTGCAATCTGGTCCATTACCATCTGCTGGCTGTAAGAAATAAATATAAATAATATATATATAGTTAAATAACAATTACAAGTTAAGTTAACAATGTATTACAAATCATTCTTATTGAAGTAAGACTTCAAAGGCTGCACATATCACATAAAATTATGTTATAAAGGAAACATCAAAGTATTGTCAAGTTATGTTTACCACAGCCCTTATTTGCTCATGATTTGTGGAAAAGAACCTATAGGAAAATCATCATGTTTTGATGTCATCCCTATGTGCACTATCTTCTAGTAGTTCCAATCCTGATCCTAGGGTCACGCTGCCGTCCGCATTTATGTTTCTCTTTTCTGTCTGTCACACATTTCATGATCTGAATCAGGTGTTCTAAATAAGAGACATATACTGTATTTTTCAGACTATAAGTCGCACCTAAGTATAAGTCGCATCAGTCCAAAAATACGTCATGACGAGGAAAAAAACATATATAAGTCGCACTGGACTATAAGTCGCATTTATTTAGAACCAGGAACCGAGAGAAAACATTACCGTCTACAGCCGCGAGAGGGCGCTCTATGCTGCTCAGTGCTCCTGTCACCTATCAGATCGGTGCATATTTTACCATATTCTACAGTTTGTAATCTGCAGAACAGGATTTTCTTTTTGGGGGCATTTTGTTTGCATTCAGTCTTTCTCAGCTGTCTTTAAGTTAATATTTCAGTTAACAGTTTTCAGTTGTTTTCAGTTAATGTTTTCAGGTGTATGCTACAGGAGCACTGAGCAGCATAGAGCGCCCTCTCGCGGCTGTAGACGGTAATGTTTTCTCTTGGTTCATTTCTCTTGGTTCATGTCAAATTAATTTTGATAAATAAGTCGCACCTGACTATAAGTCGCAGGACCAGCCAAACTATGAAAAAAAGTGTGACTTATAGTCCGGAAAATACGGTACAAAGTGTGCAGAGGTGTGGGTCAGCAAGACCATTATTGAAAAAATTATAATGTGTCTCTGCAAGCCCTCTCTGTCAATCGTATACTACCAATTAATCAATCTACACACCTAAAGTATTATAAAATACACTAATTTACTAAATTTCTGCCATGGCAGCATATTATGTGGCGTTTACTAAATGTTATCGTATATGAGTAGCCTACTTAATTGAATCCTCATTCTTTTTTTTCCAATGTCTTTGTAACCTGCTCAATGTTTACCTTGAGTGGTCGATAAAATTCAAGATGCTGAAATACTTTACCAGTGAACTACACTTTGAAAATATTTCTGTCAGAACACATCCGCTTACCTGATAAAAATGAATGTATCAAAATGTTTTTAAATGTAATGCCACTTCATGAAATAACCTATTGTAAACTTACCTGTATGTATGAGTCGTCATTTTGTCACACACAGTAGGCTACAATATTTTTCAATCTCCTTTTCAAAGTTTTTGGATCCCACCACTGGCCGCCAAAAAGCTACCTCCCTCTTGATTTTTTTTTTAATCGCTACCTCTTTGTTTCTCGTTTAATCGCTGTTAGCAAACCAACGTAAAATGTTCCATTTCCACAACCTACTGGATTGGACACGAAAGAGGAGAGGAGAGGTGAAGAAAAGAAAAAAAAAGATCTCATAGTCAAATTATCTACCTTCTCAGTCCCTTTAACACTTAAGTATGCTGGCACCCAATGCTAATCCTACATGCCTTACTCTTAATAATAAGCTCTATAATACTTTTTATGATGTGTCTTAACGTAGATGCTTGAGTTTACATGTTCAGTAGTGCTTATAATTAATCTATATAAATCATGATCTTATCAGTTATTGTTTACCTACCACCCACTGCTGTGTTAGAGAAATGGCTATTAATTCTATGGTGGATACCATGGTGAATGTTGACTGACTGTGATAAATGGTATATAAACTGTTTCTGCTGTACGTCCACATTCTTAATCCTTTAGCTCAGTGGTTCTCAACCACATTCCTGGAGGACCCCCAACACTGCACTTTTTGCATGTCTGCTTTGTCTGACACACCCATTTCAAGTCTGTCAGTCTATACTAATGAGCAGGTGACCTGAATCAGGTGTGTTTGATTAAGGAGACATGCAAAATGTGCAGTGATGGGGGTCCTCCAAGAATGTGCTAGTGCAGGACAGGTTTGGGAAGCACTGCATACATCTACAAAATAACAAGAATGTGTTTGCTAATACATTATATATTGTAGTTTACTTCATATCTCAGTTCTTTTTTTTGAAGTTCTATGCTTCAAAGATAAATTGTGTTACTATGTATATTGATGTGCTTAATTAAAATATATCAATTAAGACAACTGTTTGGCTACTGCAGGGATAGGCAACACAGGTCCAGGAGCACTGCTGTCCTACAGATTTAAGCTCCAATCACAATAAAAAAATAAATAAATCTCACCGTGTGTCAGGTGTGTTTGACTAGGGTTGGAGCTAATTCTGCAGGCCAGGTGCACTCCATTCATTGCTTATCCCTAGGCCTGGTTCTTAGTCCTGGTCATGTGGACTCTCTGCTATGCACATTTTGCATGTCTCCCTTATTTAACACACCTGATTCAGTTCATTAGCTTGGTAAAAGAGAGCTCCATGAACTGAACTGAGTGTGTAAGATAAGGGAGACATAAAAATTGTCTGAGTTCTCAGTCCTAAAGATAAATGGGGTCATCCAGACTTCCACCAGTAATAGATGCAAAAGCTAACATTTGTCATTGGATGGGGATTTATCAGAGCAAGAGACATGGGTGACTGGCATGTGTGAGGGTACCACTGACATGGAGGCATTATATTGGCATTGTACAGAGACATATACTGAGATCAAGATGAGGTCTTTCATGAGAAGTCCATGGTTATTAGACCAAGACAACACCAGCTCTCATTCTGCATGTGCTACCAGCAGCATGGTTCCGTAGAGACAGAGTGAATGTGCTAGATCAGTCCAGATCTGTCTCCTATATTGAACATGTAGGACCCATCATGAAAAGCACATTCAGGCAATGATGACCACAGACTGATGAGCAGCTGAAGTCTTGTAAAAAACAATTAGTATCCTCGATTTACAAACAATTAAACATTGTAATTAAAAAGAAAGTTGCTGTGACACATTGTTAAACGTGTCTCTGCCCCAGTTATCTTATATTTACAGACTACTGTTTATTTGGTCAGTGAAAACATTGGAAACCTTTTCTTTGGACTTTTGTCAATCAAATAAACATTAAATATGGGTTTGTATTTAATCCTATCTAGATGTATTATGTCTTGTTGAGGTCTATAAAAGTTAAAAGTGTAATGATAAATATACATTTCAAAGATTTCTATGTACTAAAAATATAAAAAAATACACTCACAGCACAACATATATACAAAAGAAAAATATTATATCGCTTTTTTCAAAATATAAGAATAAAAAAACCTCTAAAAAAATATTTGTTAAAAAAACACTAAAACTACCATCTAGTGGACAACATTAATATCACAGCCTTCATCTTTCAGTTAAAATGGCTGATTAGTGGCCCAAATATTATAAATTAATAAACCTAAGCATGTTTGCTTAGAACAACTTTGTTCTCGATGCCATTTAATGTTAAACATCGAATGTCTAATGAATACCTAATATAAATACAACTTTATTTCTGTTAAAATGACACTCTTTTATGTCAAGATCACAAGTAAACAAGAAAGAAATGTCATTCATGCAGAAATCATGCATATCCTATCAGTGTTTCAGTACTTTTTTGTAGCATCTAAAGTGCTGTACTTCAATACCAACTTAACAGCTAAACAGAAGTTATCAAACATAAAATAGACTTTATTATGTAGTAATTATTATTATGCACTATTACCACTTTTTGGGAAATATCTAAATAAAAGTAATAACCAGTTACAAATACATCTACTGTAATGCAAACTTTGGTCCCAACAGTGACGTCGCCGTGAGTCTGTCGTCTGCCCTCCCTATCAATCCCATTCAAAAATTGACACGGACTGACAGCGACGGAAGGGTAGACTGCTCCTCCTTCTTCTCCTGCTAAGCCTTCGATCGGTCACAAAATACTCGCCATAGGTATTCTTACTTCCGCCAGCATAGTAAAGCGCTATCACTACCAGCATGGAGTTCACCCAGACGCTTGTGCAACTGCCACAAATATGATTAGAGGATGACTGCTGCTGTCTATTCTCGTCCTCATTCAGGGAGAGACGTCTGGAATCTCAGATGAACTTACTGAATACAGATCGGCGAGGTTTGCCGCTTGAAGTCGAGGGAGGAGTTAAAAACAGAGCACTGCAGTCACTGATTCCCGCGTCGCTTGCGCACTGTTTGTTGTCTTTATTACAGTTAGATGAAGTTGGTTAGATATATTTCTCAAATAAACAAACGTTTTAGACATTTATGTGGTAACAGAAAGCCTTTTCATGCAGTAATTTATGTTCTGCTTTAATACAGCGCCTGTATGTACAAGAATAGTTCAACACAACAAGCTTGTACTATTTAAATGTCAATAAAATGGGGTCTATAATTTTCCATTTAATTATTTAATGTAATTCAGAAATATTAAATATATTAAGTTTATATAAAAAGCTTTTATTTAAAAACGGATGCCAGCATTTTTGTAAATAAATATAAAACGCTGGTCATAGCTGTTTTTTAAAGATCACATTGCATATAGCCTATAACGAAAATAAAATATGATCGATCATAATAATCAGTAATAATTCACAAAGTAAAAATACAGTAGTAGTAAAAAATGCGAAAGTTAAATGTAGTTAAAGCGAAATTAAATGGAGGAATTTAAGTAATTTAGAAGTCAAAAGTTCTCTAGAACTACGCGGCTGTCCTTTCTGTATTGTTTCAATATTAAATCATTTTATTCTTGAACTGGATAATGAGTTTCTTTTCAGACCACTTGCCTTTATGGATGTGAAATTTGCCATGTATAAAAAATGACTTGTGTCCGTGTCATTTTCCCATAGTAAATAAAAACAAAATCGCGTTGTCTTTTTATTGCTGAACTATACGGGGAATTTAATTTACTCCGTGTACTCACAAATTATCCAAGGAATGACATAAACCGAAATAACAAGTGAAAAGGTTTCAGGTATGTATTTTGTGTGGACATGTAATCGTGGTGCTACAAATCTAAAAGCAAGCAGTTGCCGCAAGCAAGCCATCAATCTAAAGCAGATGCAGAAAAACGATCGCAAAAGAACCCGACTGTAAGTAGATGAACATTATTAGTCTTAACTCTTAACTTACGCCTTTAATATTTCAAGTCTTTCCCACATTCTCCCGAGAAGTCGCATGTAAAGGTGTAACGGAAGTACAGATACACTGCTTTGCGGGAAAGCGGAAGTTAGCTGACGTCACTGTGAAAAGGGCCTATTCAAATACAGCGGGATAGGACGCGATCCTGCAATTATGGTGGAGGACCCATAATGTAACACGGCGTGACGTCACCTTCACATTCCCTATTCATGTATTCTCATCTGTGGGATGCGCCACTTCCGGTATTTTGCCGGTTACTCGACACTAAAAAATACAGTCGAGAATTTTTTAAAATCAAGTATTTGAATTGAATCGAGGAATGGTGACAGCCATACATCATACAGAGTCCTTCTCTGCGCTCACACACCCAGCCTGCTTGATGAGAAGATGCTCCTAACTTCCACACACAAGCTCTGCACTTTTCCGTTTGTAAAATAAGATGTGTAAGAAAACCTGGTCAGGTTTAACTACAAAACAAATATATTTTTGCAAGATTCACCTAAATAAGCTTTATACAATATTTTTATTACTAGATGACTATATTAAAATAAAATATTCAAGGTAAATCTAAATGTTTTATCTAAAATCTTCATTTTAAATCTAAATGTAAAAGTTAAATCCAAATCCTAAACATAAATGTTAATCTTATATCTAAATGTAATATATATATTTGTGTGTTTCTAACATTTAAAATGTAGAGCTAAATATTTAGAGAACATGCAGATTTTTACAGCGTGCCTGGATGATGCCAAACCAGTCAGGCAGCAACAGTTATGCAAACTACGACACCATTGGGCGGTGGCGCTCAACTCCAACTGGTGGCGCTCAGTCAACTACTAGACATGAATACTCAACATGGCGGTCCCGAACAATCTCAGGGACCATAGAGCAGGCTGTAAGAGCAGCATTAAAGGGCTTCAGAGAAGCAAGTCCATCACTTTCGACATCCAGAGTGACTTCAACTCCAAGCCGACCAGTAAGTGTTCTTTTAAAGGAGCCATGTGTAATGTCTGGCAAAAAAATCAAGTCATACTCCACATTCCATACCAGATGGGGGCAGTATGCCTCAATAAAGTGAATTGGTCTACTCTAGAGTAACAAACGAGAAACGGCATAGTCTCTATGCTCCGCCCCTACCTTCACAACAACCCTAGAGCCATAGCCGAAGCCTAAGGCCTGGTTCACACGGGACGATTTTAAAATTGTCAGCCGATTTTCCAAACCTGAGAGACCCCACACACGGCGATAAAAAATCACTGGTCTAACAGTTTTGGTCGTACAGTGTGTGGTGTGCAGCCACACGGCAAAATCAACACATCCACACACGAACCGATTTGACTCCCGAGCATTCCCATGTCAGACGGGAAATCTCGCAAAATCCCTCGAGATCAAACGTGACTTCAGAGTAAACAATCATGGCGGATGAATGTTGCTGATCTGTAGACACTGGAAAAGTTTAGTTCATTCATTCCTGGTTTCCACGCGCTGTTTGATCCGTGAATAACGGAGAAATGTGAATGTTTCTCTCTAGATCTCGCAGCGATGTTATTACTTCTGTGGCGAATTCAAATGCTTTCTTTACTGGATCTCATTAGCGCTGTGTAGTAACAGCGTCGCATGATCACGATCGGTTCGTGCTTCACTGGTCCAAACTGATAAACAGTCCGTCAACCACACAATAAGTATCGTTACCGGACTTTCTGGTGCGCCATGCCGCCGGCTGTTTTGATTTTGTTTCCCGGTACTTCCTCACCGCCTCGTCACCTCGCTTTCTGATTGGCTACACGCCACAGTCCACAGGCTGCGTGATCGTTTGTCCTCTGGGGACACCACACACGAGAAGAAATCGGGCCAAATAAATCCAACATGTTGGATATCCCCGATTTGAGATCGGAGCGGTCCCGACGTCCTTCCGAGCAGAGGAGAGCAGTATTAACACACCACACACGGCAGTAATATTTGATCAGATTATTTTACGATAATCGGAGCATCCTAAGATTGTCGGAAGGGGTGAATCGGGGCTAAAATCGGCCTAATTATCCTGCCGTGTGAACCAGCCTTAAAGGACGTTTTGCCTCCAGAGGAACGTTGGGTGATGTCAAGTGATTTTGAAACCTGACATCTTCAAGCTACTCCCCTTCATCTTTACCAGTGAATATGTTCATATTCGTTTTGTTCATATTAAATTTTGAGTTGTATATACACATTATTTGAATTAAATTAATTTGACAGACAGCATTCTGTCAACATCATTGGTCAACATCAGACAGCTGATGTTGACCAAGCTATCGCCAACCAACGTAACCAGAGCTGCCAACTCTCAAGCATTCACCGTGAGACACACGCAATTGACTCTTTTCACACGCTTTCAAAAACTTGACCGCTCTGAATATAGTGAGTGAGTGCGCGCGGCCGGGGCGCTCTCTCTCTCTTTCTCTCTCTCTCTCTCTCTCTCTCTCTCTCTCTCTCTCGGGTTCATTATCATCGAAGACATTTCAAGCTTCTTAGGTAATGTTACATTTTAGCATCAGCTTGGTAGAGACGGGCTTTGGTAGATAACAGATGAAAACCGGATCGGATCTGTGGGTAAGTTATAGCTAGCTAATTATCAAACGCAGCTACGGTTAGCCATCGCTAACATTAGCACGTTTATCGAACAGCCTTCGATACATTTCTATGTTATAACTTCCCGAAAAAAATACGCAAACATATAAAACAAACTTCTACCAAAATACTAACAGCATCTTACTTACCAATCCAAAAGAAATGTTGCAAGTTCGGAGTCTAACCTCATTTCTTTCAAGTCCATCAGTTGTCTCCAGCGATGGAAAGCAGTGCCGATGTTTACTCTGGTTCGGCTCCTTTTCTTATCGGATTTGATTTGTGATTCCGAGCGCGGTTGTTTCCCTGTAGCGGGTGGTGGTGGTAGGTGTCTCTTGCCAAGTGCTTCAGCCATCCTTCCGCTCTCTTCCCTGAACTGAAATGAAGTAGTGGGCTGTACCTTCCACACGATTGACAACAGGTTCCAGTACGCCCACAAGCCGTGCGAGTTATTAGTGTATTGCAGGTTGGCTGGTGTTTATGTTGCCCGCATACCGCCTCCCATGGCCGAAAGTGGTATTACGACACCTGTCGGGCCGTGGCTAGTAATGCTAATGCTAATTAAGGTTGATATCTCTGCAGCACTATAACTTGACATTTTTTTAATGACATCATCGCCCTTATTTCTTCTCATTCTTTTGATGCGTGTAGGTCATTTTTTGGATATTTTTACCTCAATTTTTACACATGGCACCTTTAAAATCTACTTATTGTATTGTGTATGGTTAAGTTCCATTTTGTTGTTGTTGCTTGAGATGTAAATATGCATAATTCATTTGCCTTGTACCATGCATGGCTATGGATTAACTTTTTTTTAAGGATTGCTAAATTAATGCATATTCAATCAAAACCTAGTTAAACAACTAATCTTAAATGGCAGGACAAATGTTTTTATGTGTGCCCTTCCCCCAAACCCAGTGGCCTTTTTATGCTTATAAAGGTTACAGTTATTTATTTTTTTATTTTTTATTTTTTTAACTTTAGATGGAAATATGCATAATTTAATTGCCTTGTACCATGCATGACAATGGATTAACCTGTTAATTTCTGATGGTGATTGTAACAAATGTTCGTAATTACAGGAAGAAGGAGGCAGAACCGGCGAACATTTAAACAAACACAAAAGAGAAAACAAGAGGGGTCAGTGTGCACGCAAGACTCTGTGCACTGTCTGGAATCCTGTACGGTAAGGGTTACGCGCATTAGCTACGTTCCCTTTCTCTGAGTTGGTTAGACCCCCGGTACCTTGGGGTCCACTCAACCAGTGTGTCCCTACTAACACACTTGGAGCATCGCTCCCCTCAGCAGAGGGTTATGGTGAGCAGGGTGCGCCTGTTGACTTCCTCTCTGGTAGGAGAGTCATTCTGCTGGGGCCTCCGCTCCCCAGAGCTCTGCTAGACAGTACTATTGGTATGTAGGCTCCTTTTCTGTGAGCCTCGCTGACTGTCTTTAGCACTGAGTGTAGTTAGGTCTCCTCTCGTTTTAGAGAGTCGTTATGTTGAGGCCTCCACTCTTAAGAGCTCCCCTGCCAGGGTTGAGCGTTAAGCTTCCTCTCGTTTAAGAGAGTCATCCTGCTGAAGCCTTCGCTCTTCAGAGCTCCGCCTAAGCAGTAGAGCCCTCACTACTGCCTTTGATGTTGAGTGTGGCTAGGCTGAGGCCTCCACTCTTAAGAGCTCCCCTACCAGGATTGAGCATGGTAGGTTTCCTCTCATGTAGAGAGTCATTCTGTGAAGCCTCCGCTCTCCTTAGCTCCGCTCGGACTGTAATATTGGTAGGTAGGCTCTTCTTTTGTGAGCCTCGCCAACTGTCTTTAGCGTTGAGTGTTGCCAGGCCTCCTCTCACTCTAGAGAGTTGTCATGCTCAGGCCTCCACTCTTAAGAGCTTCTCTAAGAGGGTTGAGCATGGTAGGCTTCCTCTCATTTTGAGAGTCATTCTGCTGAAGCTTCCGCTCCCCAGAGCTGTGCACAGTCTAAAATCCACATAGTGGTAATTGTGCACGCTAGAACCTTTGCACACTTCTAAAATCCACATAAGGGGTTAGTGCGCACGCAGACTCTGTGCACTGTCTGGAATCCTGTACGGTAAGGGTTTACGCGTATTAGCTACGTTCCCTTTCTCTGAGTTGGTTAGACCCCCCGGTACCTTGGGGTCCACTCAACCAGTGTGTCCCTACTAACACACTTGGAGCATCGCTCCCCTCAGCATTGAGGATTATGGTGAGCAGGGTGCTCCTGTTGACTTCCTCTCTGGTAGGAGAGTCATGCTGCTGGAGCCTCCGCTCCCCAGAGCTCTGCTTAAAACAGTACTATTAGTATGTAGGCTCCTTTTTCTGTGAGCCTCGCTGACTGTCTTTAACACTGAGCGTAGTCAGGCTGTTATGCTGACGCTTTCACTCTTAAGAGCTCCCCTGCAGGGTTGAGCATCGTAGGTTTCCTCTCATTTTAGAGAGTCATTTTGCTCAAGCCTCCGCTCCCCAGAGCTCCGCCTAAGCAGTAGTCACTACCTGCCGCTGGCATGGAGTGTAGCTGGGTCTCCTCTCGCTTTAGAGATTCGTTAAATACGGAGACCTCCACTCTTAGAGCTCCAGACTTGGACAGTGAGTTAAGTCTAAGATGATTGAGCGTGAGCCTGCCATGAAGCCTAGCGTCCTGACTTGGGGAAATGGTACTTTTCCCTCAGCATGACGGCGTTGGTATACCGTTTCCATAGCGCCCTCTAGAGGACGCAGCGTGGAGTTCTCTTTCGAAAGGGAACATCTCAGGTTACGCATGTAACCATGGTTCCCTGAGAATAGGGAGCGAGACGCTGCATCTCTGTGCCATGCTTCGGCATCATGCCGTGTCTCCTCAGACAAAAAAGAGGATGATGTGTTCTACAAGTGCCCTTTTATATCCGCAGTCGCTCATTAGCTTACGTCATAGGCTTCCGCCTGCCAATGTCAAGTTCATTGTCGTTTTTTCATTCATGCTTCAGACACCGGTCACGCTGACAGCGTTCCCATAGCACCCTCTAGAGGATGCAGCATCTTGTTCCCTATTCTCAGGGAACCATGGTTACATGCGTAACCTGAGACGTTTATTGGTATATATTTGTATGTATATTTTGTATATGTCGTTATATATGGATTATTTTGGTGTTTTTTGTTATATGTTTGAGATATATATTTATATATATTTTTTTGAAAGATGTTTTTTGTATTTTTGTGACATTAGGTGTAGTACAGTAAAACATAATAATGAGCGCAGGTGGTGCTTGGTAGCACATGGTACTGAGGAAGGTTTAATACCTGAAAACATTCTGCACATTTGCACCTTTTTGCACAAATTTTTGTGATCTCTGGCTCTGAACAATAAATAAAATAAGCCTTTTTTTGGCTGAAACTGAACGAGTGCGGATCTCTTGCATGTTTGTGTGGAAGATCACTACAGAAGTTTAAATCTTTGTTAATCACATTTATATTGCAGTTTGCACAAAATTGTGTACTAACCTTGACCTTTGCCCTTTTAATATTGCCAGATGCTGCTCATTTCGTATGAATTGATGCACACAGTCCTTTTTGATGAATGCTCGTTGTATTTTTGTACCAAATGATACATGTAAGCATTCATGACCTGACAGGAAAAAATTAAGACATATTAGATTCCCATAAGAATATAAATATTCAGGTGGGCTGTTTACTGATGTTTAATGTTTCCTTTAGATGGACACTTTCATTTTTATTTTGAACTTTGGATATAGTTTTCCTTTGGCCATTACGTATTTGTAAAACATTATTCTATCAAAGAAATTAAAATTTTAAACAGATTGTTATGAAGTGGCTTCATTCACTAAATGTTTGATTTCATTAACAAACTTGTTCATAAGATGTGTTCTTAAGGTATATAAATCTGTACACTGTGGAAACTGATAAGAAACCTCAAACCATTTTAGAAAAGTCATGATCTTAAACCATAAAGTTTTAAAATCAGTAAGTATTTCTATTATGAAGTTATCACTTATAAAGTGGGTACAGCATGAAAACGTCATGCCAGCATGCACTGCTCCATAAACTGAATAATTTTTGTTTGTCATCACTTACGAGCCTGTAGTTTATAATAAAGTAAATAAATTAAAAAAAAAATTTGGAAAACACAGTCAGCTAACTAAGCCAATTCATGAGAGCTAGATGTCATATAATATTAATATTATTTGAATAATAATAATAATAATAATAATTTTTAATTTATTTAAATAATATTTGCTTCTTTCGCCAACACAATATGTTTTACAAACACATTATTATATTGGCTAAATAAAAAACCTCAAGACACAAGAGCCCAACTAAAAGAAACACTTAACAACATAATGGTGAATTCAAACTTAACTCTGAAAAACATAAACAAAACTAAACCACTGTTAATTCTCAATACAAACATTTGTACATGTATAAAAAATAAAGTCATTTTAAAAATAATTTAAAGTGATTAACCTTCTCACCTCACTTTCCAAATATTGTGTGGGTGCAGTCCGCTGAATGTCAGAGTAAAACTTTGCTGATGCTGACGATGGCACTGGCGGTGGAGATGCTGGCGATGGCACTGGCGGTGGAGATGCTGGCGATGGCACTGGCGGTGGAAATGCTGGCGATGGCACTGGCGGTGGAGATGCTGGCAATGGCACTGGCGGTGGAGATGCTGGCGATGGAACTGGCGATGGAGATGCTGGCGATGGAACTGGCGATGGAGATGCTGGCGATGGAACTGGCGGTGGAGATGCTGGCGATGGCACTGGCGGTGGAGATGCTGGCGATGGAACTGGCGGTGGAGATGCTGGCGATGGCAGTGGCACTGGCGGTGGAAATGCTGGCGATGGCACTGGCGGTGGAGATGCTGGCAATGGTGGTGGAGATGCTGGCGATGGCGGTGGAGATGCTGGCGATGGCGGTGGAGATGCTGGCGATGGCAGTGGCGGTGGAGATGCTGGCGATGGCACTGGCGGTGGAGATGCTGGCGATGGCACTGGCTGGAGATGCTGGCGATGGCGATGGCAGTGGCGGTGGAGATGCTGGTGATGGCGGTGGAGATGCTGGTGATGGCGGTGGAGATGCTGGCGATGGCAGTGGCGGTGGAGATGCTGGCGATGGCGGTGGAGATGCTGGCGATGGCACTGGCGGTGGAGATGATGGCGATGGCGATGGCAGTGGCGGTGGAGATGCTGGCGATGGCACTGGCGGTGGAGATGCTGGCGATGGCGATGGCAGTGGCGGTGGAGATGCTGGCGATGGCGATGGCAGTGGCGGTGGAGATGCTGGCAATGGTGGTGGAGATGCTGGCGATGGCGGTGGAGATGCTGGTGAGGAGGGGGATGCAAAGCCCACAGGAACTGAAACTGATGGTGATGAAGAGTTTAGTTTATGTGGGATGCGGGGTAATTCCTCAACATGTAACCTCAAATGGTCAACATTTATTTTGGGGAATGTTATACCCCTTTCATCTACAAGGTCTGCACTTTTGCCTTCCAATACAGTGATTGTATAGGGACCATTCAGTTTGCCACCCTTACGTTGTTGGCTCCTTTTAATTTCCCTCCACACTCTGTCCCCCCCTCTGAAATTCTTTCTTTGTGCTTTCTTTTGTTTTGTTTATTGCCTTATCTTTTCCTGTGAAGCTCTGTTATTTATATGAGCCTCAGTCAAAACCTCACTGATGGCAATAGCCGATTCAGTTAATTCCTCGATTGACAGTGTGTCCTCCACACTCTTGTCAATCTGAAAAAAAGTGTAGGACAATACTTTTAAAACAACTGCTACTTATTTATCATTAATGATAACAATTGAAATAATGCAAAAATCTGCAGTTACCCGATAGTGCTCAGGTATTTCGGAAGGGTAACGGGCCTCTCTTCCAAACATTAAAAAGTATGGCGTGTACATTGTTGTCATCTGCAGCTTTGTGCGAAGCCCAAACATAACAGCTTCCAGGTGCTTGTCCCAGTCATTGGGCTTGTCTTTGAGAAGCTTGCAAAGGGATCTTTCAATATAATAACATTATTTTCAGTTTCAAAGCAATTAAGAAAGAGCCTTTACATTCATGCATGTTTCGTGTTTTTTTTGTCCAGTGTGAGCTCCGAGGCTGCTTGCATGGAACTCCTCAAAAATTGTGTTTGCCTGTTCTGCCCCACACACAACTTTTACTTTAATTTGTTGTTTTGTGCCTTTGTGGCGAAGGTAATTCAATTCACCATCTATGAAAAGAAAAAAATAGACAATATTTAATAAAAAAATAAAAAAGACAAATACAATAAAAATAGACAAACAGACAAAGTGTATTTTTTATATATATATATATATATATATATATATATATATATATATATATATCAAATTGTGTATGCATTCATTCGTTTATTCATTGATTCGTGTGTCTTGTTTGTCCTGTGGATATTTATTCATTCATAACAATAAATTACTTCATTTCGTTGCTCCATATCAGACTCTGTCACGGTGTTCATAGACATATCATTTTATTATGAGGTAAAATTTGCTAGCTAAACAGTGATTATACTTACATTATTTGATAAATATTTTATAAGCTGTCGACAAAGGAGTGATCTGCGAGCAAGCTGCCCTATGCCTCTTTTGAGCTGTTGAGCCAATCAACGTTAAAACCCCGATGAAAGCAGTAACAATTACGAGCAACATTGCCGATGTTTGCGCAGTGGAGTGGGCTCTTTAAAGTTTTGCGCTGATGTGATGACGCATGACACGTGACAACATCAACATGCCGGATGTAGTGCATCTGAATTCCATTCATACTACTCTCTTTCATACTATATAGAATGTACTTTTTTAACGGTCGAGAAGTATGTTCGAATTCAAATGTAGTACCTACACAAGTAGTATGTGATTTCGGACTCAGCGAATTTAATCATTTGAGTGACTGTTAGAAATATAAATATAAAGAAATATAAAACTTGAACTCAAAATCTGAACATTTCCTTAAATATAAATCACCTTGTAAAAATTACTATTAACTCAGTAAAACAAAATGCCTCTACATAAAAACTAGTGCTGTCAAAATGAATGATTGTATTTAACACAAGTTTGTGTTTATATAAGTGTGTGCACATTTATATGCGTGTGTGGGTATCTCTTATGTTTATGCAATTTAAAATTAGCTTTGCTTAAAAAACATAAAAATACAGTTACAGCGTGCTTTTTTTGGATTTAGTCAAGTTGGTTTTGAATAAAAAACTGTGGGCCTTTATTTATCAATCTAACGTATAAATGAGTGCAGATCCGAATGCACAAATCAGCTTAAGACAGGGTTCACGTGTGATTCATCAATCATTCGTATGCCGCCAATCTCATCACACGAATGATCGCTCCTTGATAAATCCGGCCAAAAAGAGGAAATTTCCAATATAGAAATTGAAACTTTAACCTTGCAAGTTCAGTCCAACCAACTTGGCAGCTTGAAAAGTGGAGTGAAAGGAAGCTGAAAAAATGCACTTTGGAGAGAAATAACTGCCGCAGTCAACAGCGTTGGTGTAGTGAACCAAACACCAGCTGAGGTTTGGATATTTTTTTATTGGACATTTATTGCATATTTATATTTTGTGAATGTCACCGCACGTGTTTTATAACAAATTATTGAATTTTTTTTTTACACTGAAAATATTGTTGCTGCTTTTAAAATATATACTTTGGTTGTATAATGCATTTCAATTTAAACAAAATCAATCTGACTTCAGTCTTAAAGAAGTTCTGTTAAGTTGAGTTACAGTACATTAAAGGGGTCATTTGTTGCGATTTAAATTTTTCTTCTTCAGTTTTTCCTCTTTGGCGTGTTACAAGATATTGGTGCATAAAGAAGATCGGTGCAGTTGCAAAGACTAAAGTCTCAAATCCAAAGATATATTCTTTATAAAAGTTAAGACTTGTCCACGCCCCCCCCCCCCGACACTGCTCGTTCTAACACGCCCCCAAAATCTCTACGTCACTATGTGTGAAGATTTGCATAACACTGCCGAGATATTCATGCAAAGAAAGAAGGCGTACCTTTTATTCTTACTGTAGTATTGTTGTTGCCGCCTCCGCCACGTCGTATAGATACTGTGTGTTTCACTGTGAAAGCAAAACTACTTTGTTTGGCGTCCCAAAAGAGGACGACATCCACTTCTTCATGCCTGGAGCATATTGCGGCCCTAAAACGCACCACCACGCAGACTGGAGGAGGCCAGCCAGACCCTAGCCTTGTTCTGACTCCGACTGAAGAGCATCGGGTCTGCCTCAATCACGGGAATAAGTGGCAGAGAAGACACAGATGAACATGTTTCTATCCAGGAGAAGATGTTTCTATCCAGGAGAAGGGTTCAAAAGCTAATGCCCCTAATCTTGCATTTCAGGTGGCTTAAATCAAGTACACACAGTTTCATTTGTTTCACTTATTTATTCTCTTTCAGATCTGTCAGAGGCAAGTACCAGCGGTAGGCCTACTCAACCCCCCACAAACCAGCCTGGAGCCTGCCACACAAAGCCAGGCCACCTCGAGCTGTGAACCAGTGTGCATGTCTTCCACCCTCCAAACTCTCCCAAGAACACGACCCTGGGTTCTGACAGCTGAGGTTCTGGGGAAACAAACTGAAATATGTCAGGCGATCACTGAAATCAATTACTCAGTTCTAGAAATAAACGATACATTAAAACAGATGAATGGAAACCTGAAACGAACGTTGCATAAATAATAATACAAAAAAAATGTAAAAAATTAAAGCAGGTGTGTTGTGTTTTTATTACAATGCATAGGCTACTTAGAAGCGATAAATGTGTTCTTGACGTCTTTGTAATGCCCTCATAGTTGGTTGTGCTGGCCATGTAGGGTTGCCACCTTCAGCAAGGCAAAATAAGGGACACCCATTCATGACCTAACCCCCCCCCCCAAAAAAAAAACTAACAAACAAACAAACAAGGACAAATTATTAAATAAACTCATAGCTCAACAATAAACCATGAGAAAACATGCTCAAGTATGTAAACTTGCAACAGAACACATTAATATTGTTGTTTTAAATTTGATTATTTATAATTATTCATTATTATTAGTCTTTTTTGACAGTTCTGCAGCTGTTACCTGGATGGGATTAATTTTTGGGTATGGTTCTCCCAAAGATGAAAATTATGTCATAATTTACCCAGGTTGTTCTAAACCTATATAAAGTTATTTCTTCTGTTGGACACAAAAGAGGATACTTTGAATAATGTGGGTAACTAAGCAGCTGCTGGTCCTCAGTAACTTCCACAGTAGAGAAAAATACTATCAGAGTCATTGGGGAACAGAAGCTATTTGGATACTCACATTCTTAAAAGTATCTTCTTTTATGTTCAACAGAAGAAATAAATGATTACAGTTGGAACAACTTATGGGTGTGTAAGCGATAAAAACATTTTCTTTTTTAGGTGAACTATCCCTTTAAGTCAGACAGTTCACCGTGAACGACTGAAAAGCCTCTCTGCAAACTGCGCGTTCATCAGGACAGACAGACCCATGGGTAACTTTCCCATTCAGCGCTACATCTGGAGAGTCTTGTGTTCAGAGGGCTAACGTGAGCTCCTCGATGGTTTAAACCGCGCAGGTTTGTTTACCGCATGCTGTGCTCGTGTGAAAGGGCTTTAACGGCGTGTGTTCTGGAGACTCCATCGCTATGGAAATAAAGACGCCAAAATCACACGCAAATGAGCTTCTCTAATACTTCTTATGAAATTCATTTCATTATAATTGCTATTAGTATTATAAACAGTGCAAAATACTTATTTGTTTATTCAAATATGTGTTTGTAAAATACGGGACAAAACCCTATGGCCATGGATCTCTGGGCATACGTTCATCTTGCAGCATCAGAACATCAAATCGCACCCTGTTACTCTGAGTGATGTTTTGCAAAACCCCACAAGCAGGGATGATGTCGCAGACTTTCTGCGGAGTGTACAGTAGCGTCCTCCCCGCTGATCCAAGACAGAGCCATCTGCCCTTAAGCAGCCCGATGCAGCGCTCCACTGTGGCTCGTGTGCGCAGTGTTGAACCTGCGTTCCTGTTCTGTTGCAGGGTTTGCCAGTGGGGTAACAAGATATTCTGTGAGGGGATAACCTTTATCTCCTATTTAACCAAACCCAAAAGTTAAGCCATTGCAACACTTTAAAATTATTGAAGCAGTAGTAACTCAACAAGGAGATGACTCCGGCCCTGCAGTGCACCCTCCCGTAGCTTAGTCCCAACACTGCTATTTTGAAGAATAAAAGAACTGTGCGTCCCCCCAGGCCACCGGGCCACCGTGCCACCATAGTTTGGCATCAAATTATTTGCACGTTTATTGAGTGATAATTTTTGCGATTGATGAATGCATAGTCATTCATGGATGGTGCCTTTAGCCACACATAAGTACAGTCAATTACACCAACCACATTAGGAAACGCAGCAATCTCATAAAATTCTCTGCTGACCATCATCACAGGGAAATTGTATATACCTGCAAGAAAGTGACTTAATAGCTGCCAACACTGCTGGCATAGTTCTGCTAAATGTTGGCTGTGAAATCCCAGATCTGCCACCTATCTCCCACTGAATGGTCGAGTTGAGAGCACCATCACAGGCACAGGAATGGCATGTGAACGCTGGGTTTCTTTCCTTAACTGAGGTTCCAGATCATGGCACAGTTGTACAAGGAGATGCCTTGGGAGACGAAAGCGACTTAGATGCCACTCATCACTCTCCATAAAAAGATTCCTGCGGTCCAGAAAAACATTCTCGTGTCTTAGGGGCACATAAAGGTCCTCTAACAGAGCCAGATCTGCTATTGCTGATGTTTGATGACAGTCAAAACATGGTGTTTAAATAGGTGACAGAATTAGCATATAACCTTGCAAATAGGTAAACTTACCCATTGCTTGTAATTATATTGATTATTGTAGTTAAAGCTGTAGTCTGTAACTTTTGGGGCTCGCGTCTGGTGGAAGAACATTGTAGCCGGAGCTACTTCTCTCTGTTTACATCTATGGCGAGTCACGCAGGTACTGTGCTACTCTGCAGCGCTGCCGACCCCAACCAGACTAAAATAGTCCGAATATAAACACTTATTATAGGTGTACCATAGTGATTCAGGATAAGACAAAACACGGTTTGGAAAATGGATTCATGATGTACTCGCTCATTATATATATTTTTTACATTTTCAACACAAAACAACACTGTGGCACAGCCCTGCGCTGATTGGACCAGAAGAGCCAGGAGCGGTGGATTTTGTTTATATTGGAGAGAAGTAGCTCCGACTACAATGTTCTTCCACCAGACGCAAGCTCCAAAAGTTACTGACTGCAGCTTTAAATGTTTTACTTTTAATCGTGCATTTTAATTGTCGTAAATTATCTCAGAAGTTGCCTAAAATGTCCTGAAAGTAAACTTTTTTTACACCAAAGCACCCGTTCACTTTGCAATTTCAAACAATTAAATGATCATATAAATAGGCCTGTTTAATAGAAAATAATAGAAATAGAAAAGAAATTTATTTTTACATTTGTTATACTAAACGGGAAAAAAAAATATCTTTCTATTTATCATCATTCACATCAGTTATCAAAAGGGTAAAGCGTACACGGACCTTCACCCTGTGTCAGAACAGAAAATGTAGCTAATTTCACAGGTAGTTAATCAATTTTAAAATCACATCTCTACAGAAGATCTATGCCACCCATCATGTCAAACACGTGTTTTGAAAATGTATTCCACATGCTATCCTTTACTTTCATGAAGTTAATTAACTAATTAACCTTAAATGTATTGTTTAAAGTTTCAAATCTAAAGAACAGATAATCCTTCTTTGCCCTTTGGTTTAAAAAAAATATCCTTTCCCAAATAGTGATGTCTATTCCTCCATACAAAATTAAATAACGTTTTGTCTAATTCTTTGTACACATAATATTATCTAAAGCTAATGACGCATAGACATATCTTAATATCCCCTCGGCTTTGGATAGTACCCTAACATTCAGGGATAACTCTCTCTGAAGCCAGATATTAAATCTTGTTTTAGTTTTGTTCATTATAGGCTTGAAATTGAGCACTCTGCATTCATTCTCCACTTTATGTATGATAACTCCTTAATAGGTAACTGTATGTTTAACCGGAATATCATGAAAATCTGTTAAAGTACAGTATACATTTATTTATATTTTTAATTATAAATAAATAATGCCAAATATTATAATAATTTTAAGACCTGATACTGAGTAAAAGTCTTTAATACAATTAACCAGTTGTAATATTTCTGAATAATTTTTAAGAAAAATAGTAGTATTGTCAGCCCGTTGAGATTTAAATAGTCTTCCAAATACTCTTATACCTTCAAAGTAGTAGAGCTTTTTCAGAGTGAGTAGAAAGGTCTCTTTTGTCACAAGTTACTATAACTGTGACCTTCATTGCCTACCCATGTGATGGTCCACTGAACAAGCATGGAAAACATTTTTTAAACTCTTTCCAATAAAGATCTGTAAAGCTTATTTGAATTGTGCAAAATATCTTTTAAATACAAACGGTGTTGGGTGCTCAGGAAAACCCGAGGCTACAGTAGGCCATGCCTCGTAAATGGTGACGGATTTCAAGCAACTAAACGACATTTACTTACATGTGTGAAGTAGATTGCTGATGTTATTCTGAGACAGAAAGCTTCGGCAAAGAAATTAATATACGAGCAAATTAAAGTGTTATTAATGTCTCTTACCTGCATCATGATCCAGGCCACCAGTTTTAAGACTGGAAGGCGAACCATATATGGTTTAGAGCGGATCTGGCCTAGAGTCACACCACCTGCATGTAAAACAAGCTATTTTCACATGTATTTTGATTGGATTTATATGTACAACCTCTAACAACAATACCTGAAATGCTAAACGTACATAATTTGATTATTTATTCATATTCATTTTGATCAATGTCATTAATGAACGTAACATCATAGATTTTGATAAGGTTTGTATGTGAAACATTTAATAACAATACCTGAAATGCTAAAAATACATAATCTGATTATTTATATTAATTTTGATCAATTAACAAAAGTAACATCATGTAGCATAGTGGATTCAATTTGACTTGTGCTATTATGAGATAATATTTAGTTCATGTTCATTTTGTAACAAATACTCAAGTCAAGTAGGCTTTTATTATAATTTCAGCCATATAACATACTTTACACAGTAAAATGAAACATGTTCCTCCAGGACTAAGGTGATATGCAGAACAACATAAATTAAAAACAATATAGATAGCACAATTCAGATAACAACATAAATTAATAGCAAACAGCAAAACAGAACACGTCACATATGGACGTTTGGTCAGGACCTCTTGACGTCACTTTTTAAAGCCCAGGGATTCTGACAGACTACTATATAGAACTCTGAACCTGCAGCGTTGACATTTGAAGTCTTAGGTAAGCAGACCGCAGCCGGTTATCTGCTGTGTATGGGTGGAGATGACGATAAATAGGAAGGCTATAATAGATTAGCTATGGCAGAGCTAGTCAGTTGGCGGCACCCAGATCATCTTTGTCTGCTCCTCCAACTGATTTTTGATTTTAAAAATTGCTCGCTGTCTGCAAAGGCAGAGTTTAGGGGGAGCCAATAATGAATTTATCTGAGCAATCACTTTTTTTCCATTACATACCAAACTGAACTATTTTAATAGCTGAAACAGTAGTATAAGCTCTTTTTGGGGAAAAGGGGGAAAAAAGACTGGATAGGGCCTATATTTGTGGACCTTAGCAGGGCTCTAATCCACTCTTCATCCAACTCTGATTTGTTCTCTGTGTTTATCTGTGAGCATGCTCTTGATATAGCCTATGTATTTTACCATTTTATTGAGTTTAAAACGTGTGACACATTTGTTCTGCTCTCACTGATCATTTGGTTCCCCATAAAAAAATATTTAGAAACAAAATCTCTTTGCGTACGCTCTGAAGAAATCAGCCCCCTGGTCATCTACACAATTTGGAAAAAGAGGCAGCTTTTCTGCATTAGGTATGTTTATATATATATATATACAGTACAGACCAAAAGTTTGGAAACATTACTATTTTTATTGTTTTTGAAAGAAGTTTCTTCTGCTCATCAAGCCTGCATTTATTTGATCAAAAATACAGAAAAAACAGTAATATTGTGAAATATTATTACAACTTAAAATAATAGTTTTCTATTTGAATATACTTTAAAAAATAATTTATTCCTGTGATGCAAAGCTGAATTTTCAGCATCATTACTCCAGCCTTCAGTGTCACATGTAACATCCAGTCTATCACATGATCATTTAGAAATCATTCTAATATTCTGATTTATTATGAGTGTTGGAAACAGTTCTGCTGTCTAATATATTTAATGAATAAAAGGTTAAAAAGAACTGCATTTATTCAAAATAAAAAAAAAATTCTAATAATATATATTCTAATAATATATTTTCTTTACTATCACTTTTTATCAATTTAACACATCCTTGCTGAATAAAAGTATTGATTTTATTTAAAAAAAAGAAAGAAAAAAAATTACTTACCCTACTACCAGTAGTGTATATTGTTATTACAAAGTATTTATATTTTAAAAACATAGCTTTTTTTTTTTTTTTTACTTTTTTTTCATCAAAGTATCCTAAAAAAGTATCACATGTTCTGAAAAAATATTAAGCAGCAGAACTGTTTCCAACTTTGATAATGAATCATCATATTAGAATGATTTCTAAAGGATCATGTGATAATGATCCTAAAAATTCAGCTTTGCATCACAGAAATAAATGATAATTTAAAGTATAATACATTTAAAAACAATTATTTTAAATTGTAATAATATATCACAATATTAAATTTTTTTCTGTATTTTTGATCAAATAAATGCAGGCTTGATGAGCAGAAGAAACTTCTTTCAAAAACATTAAAAATAGTAATGTTTCCAAACTTTTGACCTGTACTGTATATATATATATATGTATGTATGTAGTTTTAATGTGGAATATATGTTATATAAATATATGAAATGTAGAACATATAAAAAAGTGTTCGTGGCTCGGGTGCCCCCCAAAGATCCCTCAGTGCAACAGCGTTCAGCGGTGAGTTAAACAATGCTCAATGTCATGTGCAATAGCAGTAAGCAGTTTTAAGTGTTTTCTGGTCATAATGCTGCATAATGTATTTTTATCAGAGGCTGGTTGATGTTAATATATTTAATGTGCTTAAATTCGTGATCGATTAATCAATGATTAGTGCAATGTAATCAATCATTTATTTATTTATTCATTTATTTGTGACACTGACGTCATTGTATGTTGGGATCCCAAGGTCCACTGCGATTTTCCACTCAACAAGAACAAAAGTTAATCAAAAGAGATGGGAACAATCCTTAAATTTACGGAACACAATCTGTTGAATCAGATCAAGAAGTTGTGTTTAGAACCTTTAGAAGTGCAAGGCAGCAATTTCACTAGCAAATTTAGCTAATTAACTCCAAGTGTATTTATTTATTTATTGCCACATATAATCATGCAGGTACAATGATAGGACAATGTATGGTTTTGTTATGATGTGTTTTCAGTTACCCATATTACAGTAGCTCACAACAATTTAGCCAATATATAAAAGTTCAGATGAAGAACAGTGTTGCCTGTTGGTGTGTTTTCCAGCCTAGTAATTGTTGAAAATCCACACAGAATTAGATAATAAACACAGAAATCTTATTCATAATTCATAACTGATTCATAAGTATTTTATTATTTTACAAAACTGCAATGTTTTGTTGTTATAGTGAGTGTACACAAATAAACGTAGACGCATTACAGATTCGAAAGATATATTCCTCTTATCTGTATGACCAAAATGACGGAGTATTTTAAGAGTAAGTGAGCGCACCGGCGCCTCCATCTGTCTGCAGTGAGCTACTGTTCAGCTTCCACACTCCACACAGTCACTTACAGCACACATTTTTCTAGGTTAACATTAGATGAGCAGCCATGTAAAGTTGCTACTACTTACATATTTCAGATGATAAGTCATATTTGACAGGGTTTCCAAGGGGTCTTAAAAAGTCTTAAATTGTACAAGAAAGTCTTAATTATGATTTCAAGAAGTCTTAAATTTGGGGACTGAAAGATCAGAATTGTGATATGGTTGAATGTGAAGATTAAACTTCGAAAGGGTAACGTTATGATTTCATTAAATAAACATGAGTGCTGGACATCAAAGTCCGGTGCTGCTGCTTTGTGTTCTGCTGTTAACGGGGAAACAGTTATATTTCTACCAAAGGCTCCACCTGCTGGCAGAGAATAAATGTTGTTTTGTTCAGAGTTCAGACCAATGTGAAAATCCACCCATGTTTTTACCCTGCAAACACACAGAGCTTTAAATGTGAACTGGTGGATTGATAAGAAGACAATGTATTATAAAAATCTAAACATATGGGTGTGCGATATGTATGGTCTGGGATAATATCATAATTATGTTTTAACGATGTGTGATTTGATATATTAGAATATCGCGAAAAGCAAACACAAAACACATACAGAGTGCACACATACATTAGGTGAAGTCTGGTAGGTTAGACTAGTGCGCGTGATCATTTAGAGTGCGTTAAAACGTAAGAGACTTACGTTTTAGACACCATATTTCCTGTTTTTGCTCTATTTCTCCAATAAAAATCATCTCAAACACAGCCACAGCACTGTTTTGCATCTCTGAGCAACAGGAAGCTGTTTCATTCCTGAATGATTGTTCCTCGTTTAAATGATTCGGTTTAAATATAATGACTCACTTATTAACAGTGACTTGCTGCCACCTACTGGTGGTTTTAATTTAACATTTAAGGTACCTTTTTTATTTTTTTTATAATTTCAAACAATCAGTTTTCAATGTTTTATGTTTAAAATATCAAAACATTATTTATACATTTGTAACTGCAGGTTAAAGTATTTAATGTCCCTCAGCGCTGAATTAAATGTGTATATGAATCTAAATGACACTTCTAGTGCAGCTTCTGATTGTCCTCTGCATTGCATAGGAGAATTTTTTTGATACTGGTTTAAATTGATTGATAAAAAAAAAAAAGCAAGAAAATTACTCAAAAGATGGTGCACAATTTTAGAAAAAATGGCTTAAAGGTAAAAATGCCCATAAAACTTTTTGGAAATTATTAATTTCTATTACTGCTGTGAACTGACCACACAGAATATGAAGAATATAAAAAAATTCAGGAGTCAGCTGTCATCGGTAGTCCTTAAGATACCAGCACAATAACACACTTAGCAAAATATCGTCTAATTATCGTTAATCCCAGAATATTATAGATATATAATTTTTTGTCAATATCGCACACCCCAAATTTGTGTGCAATATATTGTCAATATAATTGCACACATTTTTTTATCACACACATAAAAAAAATGGTAAGTAATTTTTGTATTGTGTTCTGTTCTTCTTTTAACATTCCTCTAAGCTGCGGTCCCTGCACCTGATTGTCCTTCATCTACGGCAGATGCACAGTTTACCGGTACTACGGTAGTATCGCGATACTAAGGGTTCAAAATACTGGCGGTGTCACTGTATTAAGTACTGTTGTATGTGTCTTGTGGGGCAGTTGCTAAAACGTTCGAACAATGTTGCAAATAAACAATATAGCGTCTTTTTGTCTTCCTGACGTCTTTCTGCGGTGCCCTTTAAGCGCGCAAAAAACCTGTGTAGAATTTGCTCCTTATATAGCATATATGGTATTGTGTTTTTTTTTCAACAAGCATCTGATTCAGTTCATTTCATTTTAATTTGCAATGGTCTGTTCCTGTGAATACAATGAATTTAAATACAACGTTTGACCGCAACAATCACATAGTGAAAAATGGAATTACTTTGGTTTTCCATCATCGTAGGTTTTCCAGTCTCATCAGGTAAAAGAATGAGATCACTCACACGAAACTTTGTGAATGGCTCATTTAACAATTTACTCACCCGATTCGTTCAAAACAAACATACGTTTAGGAACGAAACAAGCTGATTTTAACATTATAAATGAATAAAGGTATTAAGAACGACTGCCACCTACTGGATGTTGTAGTTTCCCATTTAAAGGTAGTCCATAAAATAATATTTTTTTCAGCATTTCATATATTTGTATTTGGCATTTTATATTTAAAACTTCATATATAAAATAAATACTCATTTATGCAGTTGTAATTGCACCTTCTGTGCCAATTTTGCAGTTCTAAAATGTATTTTGCTTACACTGATTTCATTTGATTAATTAAAAAACATTTTTTTTTGTTTTTATTTTATTAAATGAACAGTACTAACATACAACATAAATGTAAAAACTTTCTGTATTCTATTGTATTTAAAAAAAATATGAAATGGGCGATTGAATATATAATTTATTTTTTATATTCAAAATGTAAAAAATGTTTATGCATTTTTACAAACAAACAGAATTCAAGTAATTAATTTCATAGTTTTTTTTTTTTTTCAGAATCAGAACCATGCTGCCCTAACTGGTGCCCACACAGTTAACCCTGCCACCAGCAAGTAGCAGCCCACCATCGACAGCTTCTTTGAGAAATCCAAGAAATTCAGTTCTTAATGCAGTGTTAATACTTAGTACACTGAGAAGAGTTTCAATTTGCATGACTTCATTACTGTACAGATGGAGTACATGCATGACACATGTTCTTGAGTTTTTCAAAGAGCCAGTTATTAATTCTCATTAAAAATATTTATATATTCTGAGGACTATTTGGTCTGTTTTCATTTGTATCTTAGTATTTCTGACATTTTGCTTCATTTTGTAGATCTGAATTTTGAATTTATACAATATGGCATGGTATCACGATACTACTTTGTATCGTGATACTTGAGCTGGTATAGTATCGTAATATTTGTTTATGGTTTTAACCCTAGATCTTATACATAGGCCTTCCTTAACACACACAGATACTGCAGATTAATCTCATAGTTTTTATGAGTTTTCCCATGACACATGATGGACTGTTCAATATCTCTTACAATCCGCATGAATAGTGATATTGATCTGTTTGCCATTGTGTGAAATACATATGCAACCTCCCCGGTAGTGTTTCTGTAGATAGTTTCTGGAATTCTGTGTCAAAGTCAAGGATCAGTTAATGACATGTCATGTAAAAACAAAACACATTACAAAAATGATCATTTTTAATATTCTCTCATGTCAAGTTGCAAGCTTCAAAAAGTTAACATCCATAGTTAGTTTGATTGTATATTATAAATTTTGAGTAATTGCAGTGTTATGGATGTGGTATTTAAAGCAGTACTTAAAACATATAATTTCCCTTAGGTGTGAAATGAACTCCATCTTTCAAAAATAGCCCAGGACTGTCATGTCTAATGTGAGGGTCCTCAATCATGACACCACTTAGGCTACGAACAAATGTAGCCATAACACTGTTGACAAACTTCCGGGACTTGTCCAGTTTCATCAGATTGGCACCAGCCTTCCACCGGCACCTCTGGGTCACAGCTGAAAACATGATCTTCCTGCCAGGGTGCCGGAGCTGAAGCTGGTGCAGCTCCTCCTTCATGACATTGACCAGCTGGACACCGCTGATCTCCCCCATGTCATTGCCGTCACAGTGGATGATGAGGATATCTGGTGCCGCTCTTCCTCACAAGGAGTGGAAGAATAAGGGGAGAAGTCCTTTCCACCGGAGTCCACCCCAGCCAAACCAACAGACACGGATGCCTGGCAGACTGAGCAGCTCTCTGGGCACTGCGTCTCACATAGCTGTCACCAGTGATCCACACTGTGTCTATGGAAGAAAAATAAGTGAGTTTAATAAATGCTAAAGGTAATGAAGAATAAGAAGTTAACTATGAAAGGTAGCTCAGTTTTTTTTATGTTAACAATGCTGTCACATGTGGGAGAAAATAGAACAAGGGAGCGACACCTCAAAATATAGATGACAGTCTAATTCTTTTGTTGTCCTTTCAAGACAGACAATGTAATTAGCTGTGAAATGTCAAGTAGCCAAGACTAGAACTTACCGTTTAAGCTGTGTGCATAGACTGTATGTGAAGCAGGCATGGTGGATGCATCACGTGCCTCAACAGGAATCGATCACTGAAAGAAATAAAAAAATAAAAGTGCATTTCCTTCTCTACGAATATAATGCTAGCTTATTAACCCGTTTAAGCCCAATTTTTTTCTTGCAACTTGAGTACATGAATTTACTCCTTATACCTCCCTAACGCACAAACTTTATGCCCTTTTTGATTTTATGTTGGTTAAGTTAGTGAAATATTAGATTTTATACTCGGTCACAATAGTGACAGGTGCGAAACAGAATAGTCAGAATTCATACAAATTCTTCAATTAGACCTATTTACACATTTAAAACTTAAAATAACAGTAATGGTTAAAATTCACTTCATAACTTTATTACTATTGTTCATGTTCCACAATGTTTGAACTTCCAATATTACAAACACTGCCGTTTGGCAAACTCATCTGAGGTAGGCTCATTCATTTATGAAAAACAGAAGCCAGGACATGGAAACCATACACCATGTAGAATCCAAAACTTTAAAATATCATTAAGTCAAATAAAATATAATATGGTCTCTGAACAATTTTAACTGGAAGATATTAATTTTGTATTATCAATAATGTTTTAACAGTATAAAAGTTAACCATGTTTTAAACTGTAATCCATCTGGTGGATAAGTCATATCCACTTATAAAATATCAGAACATTCGATAGCAGACAGACAAGAGTCATCTGGTCTGACAATCACTATTTGGAACATCATGCAGGCGGCACTGTCTCAGAGTGCCAAGGCATCCATAACCTCGTTTTGTCATTTCATCAAGGAGGCTTGTGAGGTGAAAAGGTTTTCATGTACAAAGTTACACCCTGGAGGAACTTTCGCTTGTTCAGCTAGACCAAGGACTAAACTTGGACCCTGTCCTCGGCCAGTTTCAGGGAGATGTGTGTGCGCTCTGCAATAGGGCTCCATATGATAAATGTTCCCTGTAGGTGATGAAAGGCTCCAAAATTTAAACCCAAACCTGATTGGTTTGCCCCTGATGAACTGCTCGTAACCATGCCTGCCATAATAAGGTATCATGCTTTCATCAACCGATAACCATTTTTGGTATGGCATCATTTTGTAAGACTCATTCAGTGCACTGAAGATGGGCCGTACTTTGTAGAAAGGGTCATTTGTGGCCTCTGAGTTATCCACCAGATGGATTGAGGCCATTATCCCATCAAAACGATTCCTTCTCATTTCATTTGAGATGTCTTCATTGTAGACATCGGGATCATATGACCAAGACATGTGCCGCCGTGGCACTGAACTGTAGCCAGATGTAAGAAGAATCCCATAGAACCTCAGCAACTCATCCATGTTCAGATCGAGTATCTTCCCTTTGATTTGAATTGAATAAATATTTGACATCCCAACAGTGAACTCCCTCAAGAGTAGGCGGGTACATCAACAGGAACAAATCGACTGGATTAGGTCTAGTTTGCTTTATGCAATCTGCTGCAGTTGGGCCATAGGTCATGAAATCTGGATTCTTGGATGCGGCAGGTCGTTTTGAGCTTTTAAAAACCCTGTCCCAATTTTTCATATTTTAAAGAGATGTTTTCTGGTTTTATGTGGTGTTGTTTGGTCTTTTGGTGTTTTTCTCGGGGCATGTGGGAGACCCACCAAGATATGGCATTTGTGGTGAGTTTGCTTCAGCACCGACTGCTGCAGTGGGAAGTGGGGGGGGGGGGATGTTCTCATGAACATCTGCCTCATCCTCCAAATAGTTCACCGCTGCATCGCCATTCAGTAATTATGGGTAAATAATGTTTTATGTTTTGATTAAGAGATTATCAACATTAAACGTCATGTCAACATTAAACATCAGCGAAACCCTAACAATTCACAACATTTTTACGGTTATTTTTATTATAATAGTGTTCTTATTATAATGTTATGTGTATGACAGTCCCAGTCATAGTTATTAATATTCTGCATTGTTGTTTGTGCTGCTCACATTGCGTGCTGAGGAGATAATCACCGCAATACTACAATGAAGCGCTTTACTGGAGCCAAATGCATCTTATATGAGATAAATAATATATACTATTATACTATATACTATATATAATATATACTCTATATATATTAATGGGCTGAAAAGTTTTGAAATCACTTGTACACTACCTGATCAAAAAATCCAGTCTTTCACTGCCTGTGTTAATTTGAGTCTTGTTAAATTTTTAAATCCCTGCCGCCAAGATACTGCGGTCAAGCCAGCCGCTCTTCAGAAAAACACGGTCAAGCTAGCCGCGAGTGAAATTACGGTGCGCGTGTATTACTATTATTGTTATTGTTGTCTTTGTTCTGTATTACTATAATTTTCAACCTTTCAAAGCATTGCAAGTTCCCTTTCGAAAGGGAACTCCATGCTGCATCCTCTAGAGGGCGCCAGGGGAACGCCTCAGCGTGACCCGTGTCTGAAGCATGAATGAAAAAACGACAATGAACTTGACATTGGCAGGTGGTAGCCCATGACGTTAACAATAATGCGACTGCGGGTATAAAAAGGGCACCATGGAACACGTCATCCACTTCTTTGTCTTCCGGAGATCTGTTTGTTTGAAGTGTGAGTAAAAGGCAATATGGCATCCTCTGGCAAGCACTTTAGGAAGTGTGTTCCCCTGTGTCCGCGTTTTTTGAAACCGGATGATTCACACGATATGTGCGTTTTTTGTCTCGGAGAGGATCATGCGCGCTCTGCTCTCGAGGGAGCGGAATGCGTGGCTTGCGAGAGCTTTTCGATGAAAAAGCTCCGTTCACGCTTGTCCCTTTTCTCGAGGGAATTAGGACAAGCGTCGGCGCCCCGTGGTTCAGGACCTGCTGCAGCCGAGGCACAGCGGAGACTGAGATCGTGGCTCACAGGTCAAGCTGGCGGAGGATTTCGAATGAGGTATTTCTCTTTCTCAATCTTCTGCCGCCGACGAGTGCGAATAGTTGGATGTAGATGTTCTTTCTTTAGGATCATCTGATCCAGCTGATAGTGCTCTGACAAATGCAAGCCCAGAAGAGCAGGATGTGGTTGATGAGGATGAAGATAAAGCATTTGAACCCTCTCAGCCTGCCTGCCCCGCATATGCTGAATTGTTGGAGGTCATGACGCATGCAACTGAGAGATTAGGTCTCTCTTGGAAGCACGAAAAGCCAAAGCCCGCTCACGGCAGATTAGATGAGCGTTTTTTGGCTGGCCATGATCTCCCAATTCCGACGAGTCTTCCGTTTTTGGCCAGACCTGCACACCGAGGTGGAAAGGTCTTGGAAAAACCGATATTTGGCTCGCGTTCATCTTTTTCACCGCGCAAATTATGCGAACGTGGAGGGATTGAGCGAGCACGGATATGCATCAATGCCTCCCATAGAAGAGACGTTGGCAAACTATCTTTCAATGGGAGAAACAGCGATGTTAAAGACTCCGACCTTGCCGTCTAAGCCTCTGAAAATGACATCTAAGCTGAACGGCAGGGCATATGCGGCTGCGGGTCAGGCTGGTGGTGCTCTGCACACAATGGCTGTGTTGCAAGCCTTCCAGGCTGATCTGCTTAAAGCTCTGGACGATGGAAAGGGCCTGTCCCCTGAAGCGGTGATCGAGCTGCGCCGCACTACAGACCTTTCTCTCCGTGCCACTAAACAAACAGCTGCCACTATTGGTCGTGCAATGGCGGCAATGGTGGCCACGGAGAGACATCTGTGGGTTAATTTGGCTGACATCGGGGAGAAGGAGAAACATTTTCTTCTTGATTCACCAGTCTCGCCCTCTGAATTATTCGGCACATCAGTTGAGGCTGTGGTCAATAAATTTAAAGAGGTGAGGGCGCGGTCAGCAGCATAGAGGAAATTGATACCGCGCCGTCCTGGGTTTGTGCCTAAAGCCTCGGGGGACCCTGGGCCGTCTGCATCTGTGGATTACAGGCAGGCTCAGCGGCGAAGTGTGGCAACTCGGGCTCCTCCTCCCCCTGCTGGCAGGAGCAGGACTCAAAAAAGGAGAGACATGAGGAGGAAGAGGAAGGACTTGAGGGAGGTTACTGAAGTGGAACAGATCTGCCTCACGTTAAAGGAAAGAGATAATTTCTCCTTCCTATCCTAGCCCCCCCACTTGGGTTCTGAGGTATTCACCACGCTTCACATCGGGCCCTGAACTGGACCTATGATGTTTTAGCAGATTTGTGTAGCTTACACTTTCTGTTATACTGAGGTTCAGTGAAAGCCTGTATCTGGTAGTGTGGTAGTATAAGTCCTATGCAGTGACATTTGGTTTCGGCCCTTTGGTGGGCCACCTTGGTAAACTGTCATATAGCTGTGTAGGTTTGGCCTCCTCTCACTTAAGAGGGTCATTCTGCTGAGGCCGCCGCTCATCAGAGCTCCAGCTAGACTTGGAATCAAGTGTTCGGCCCTCTGTGGAGCCGCCTTGATAGACAGTCTTTATGTTGGGTACGTTTGGCCTCCTCTCACTTAAATATGTCAATTCTTCCTTTTAATTGGCGAGTTGACCCCCTTATATTCCAAGATATACATGTTAGTTTACCCATATAAGTCCCTCATATAGATATCTCACAAGGATAATTATCATTCTAGTTGGTTCTAAGGATGTCTGGATACATTCTTGCATTGAGTTTAGAGGTAGTAAAATAACGAACATGGGTATAATGATGAGACTAAATCTGAACATGAGAATAGTATGGACATGTGAGTAAGTAGAAGTTCGAGCTTTAATGAGAAACCATACATAACCCCAAAACATTAACGTAAAAACCTGCCTAGTAAAACCCCTGTAACATAAACACATTACGTAGGTAACTCTCTTAAGTAACAGTTGTGGCTCCAGCAACTGCTGGTAACTAAAAAAAAAGAAACTGGCCACTCAAAACAGTTTTATATGCGAAAGTTTGCAATTTTACAATATTAGAGATAAGGCAGAATTGTGATAGAGAAGTTGGTTAAATGAAGTATGATTCCATTTCAGCATTGTAGTGTAAACCATAGCATCAAGTTCATTAGCCTGCACGCAAGGTCCACAGTTTATCATCAGCCAAGGTCCCAGTTATTGAAGATAACAGGATTAGGCTATCATGTCGTAGTTTAAATCACAACCCTTCTCATCAGTGTCTATAACAATGGACTGTGTACTACAGTCACTTTGATTAGCTTTATACAGTATTACTCACTTGGGAGATCTTTCAAAAAGTGTTGCACTTCTGCTGGAGTGGAGAAAAATTTGACTGTTCCCAGATGTTTGATGCAAAGCTGGGCTGGGAAGATCAGCACGTATTCCACCTCCTTCTCTCGCAATATGTTCTTCACGTCACGAAAATCATCTCTCCTATGCTGAAGGTCTGCTCTGTAATCTGGGTAGAACGATATCCTTTTGTTCTTGTATGTCATCTCTCCTTTACTTCTGGCCAGTCGAAGGGCTTTTTCTCTGTCTCTGAAATTCAGGAATTTGGCGATGAGGGGCCACGGTCTGTCAGACTTCTTCCCGATGCGATGTGCTCTTTTCAGGATGATAGGTGAGGTGAAGTTATCCTTCCCCAGGATATCCGGTATAAATTTTTCCAAAAATCCGGTTTTCTAAGTTGTCAGTTTTGTCTTTGAGATGCGTTATCAGTTTCTCCATTTCGCTAACATGGTCGTGCGTATCTTTGATATTGTCTTCATTTGTACTCACTCGTGTCTGTACCTCCTCAACCTGCTCAGCCAGCGTAGAGAGTGAGGACTTGATTTTCGTTAACGTTGTTTGTATGTCGGCTGTTTTCTTGTCAACATGCTTTGTGAGGTCGTCTTTAGTTTCTTGGATAGCATCGAGAAGTTTGCTGAAGGATGTTTCCTTTTCCCCGTCCGCCATGGTTCTTGTGGTTACCGCATGCGGGTGTCGAGAAGTTTGAGTTGTAGTTTTCTTTTGCTTTTTATGTCGAAAATTGTAGCTTGCCATACAAAAGTGATCTTAATGACTTTGCCTCTTGCAAACAAATTAAAGTGATGAGAGGTTAAATCAAAATAGAGGCAGATGCTAGATACCACCACCGAGAGCTCACGAACACAAGTCTGCACTCCTCCGCTGCATCTGGAACCCCCGTATTAATAAAGTATTACTAAGAAACCCAGATAGCACAAATCTGGAAGATGCCTGTTAAATATCTCTTCAACTGGAAGGCATCATGTGTACAAACATCCAATAGACATCTTTAAGATGTCAGTTTTACATTCATTCTAAGTTTTACACATCTTAAAGACATTTTCTAAACGTCTATTTGACATCTGATAGGGAACGTCCTATAGAAGTATTGCAGATGAGCAAACACTCTAAAAATACGTCTTGCAGATGTAATGCAGACGTCAAATAGACGTCTCTGTTATGTACGTTTGCTGTCAGGGAACAGTGGTGGAAAGTAAAGTATTTTTTACTTCGTTACTGCACTTAAGTACATTTTCAAGCATGTATACTTTACTGGAGTAGTTTTGAGTAACTTTTACTTTTAATTTACTACATTCCAAAGCATAAGATCATACTTTTTACTCCACTAAATTTCATAAAACATATCGTTACTCCTTATTTTGAAATAAAGAAATCATCACATGCTCCAAGACGCAAAAGCGGTGTTGTTGAAAAGGTACACCTTGAAAAAAAATGCACTCACTTGTGCACCTATGGATGGACAGCACATTTGCTTGTGGACTAAGTTCAACGGCTGTTGGGCAAATTGCACAAATACTACTGTTGTTTTGTCACAGAATACAGTTTTAGGAGTTTTTCAAGAATAGAATATAGTTGTTTGAACTTGCATGCAGTTTATTTATAAAGATTTGAACCTATATGAAAATTTACTTTCAGAAACGTTTTCAGAAACGTGAGCTTCAGGGAGTCAGCAGCCGTTCAGCGCTCACATACTTCACTGAGAACAGCCTTATCTTGACCAGTTCTTCTAGAATTTGCTGCTGGCTCTGATGTCTTTATAGTGGTTAAAAATGAGCTATAATTTGTTTTAGGTGTAGCTAATGGGCAATCTTTGGCCTGGTGGACCGTGGAGCAGTGGCAGGCCTGGACCGTGGAACTAGAGACTTGGTGGGATGGATTTTTCAGTCCCGCTCCTGCCTGCTCCCGCAAGAATCTGTCCCACGCACGCCCGCTCCCACAGAAATATATCTTATCTGGTCCCGCTCCCGCCCACAAAATCCTGCATGAAACTAATCTATATGGATTTTTTTTCAGTACAATCAAAGAAATTTACTTGCCTGCAGAAATGGTTCTGTAACATCTCCTAAGCTACACAACATCCCAGCATAAAAACTCCAGATACAATATTTGTTATTTAGGCCAAGCATCAACATTCACAAACCACTGTTTTTTTTCACAGAAAAGCAAGCATGGGCTACTGTGTGCATAGTTTGGCATGGCAGAATGCGAGCTGCGTGCTTCCTTTATTATCAGTAAAAGCGTACATTTCAGTTTATCATCTCATAAAGCTCTGTTATAACACAATAAATATATGCACAATGAATCTTTCACAGTGTTTACGGTTAAAATGAGAGGATTCGTGAGCATGCAATTTCAGCACTGCTGTGAGTAGATTCTAACTTAATCACCTCTGATTGGCCAGAAATGAACAGCTGAGTCTGTGATTGAAACCCTTTGAACACGTGTTATAAATAGAAACTATGCCTAGCTTGCTCATGTCAATCATTTTAATGTTAATATTATTTCTTTTTGTTTTTGTGCAACAGATAAATAACAATTTTTATGTTTTAGACATTTTATATTTAGATCATTTCTATTTTGCGGGAGTCCTGCGAATCATTTTATACTCCTGCATCCCACACACACACACAAGTCTTTTACCACCCACACCCGCACTCGCCCATCAAGAGTTGTCCTGTGCCGCACCCTGTTGCGTAGCACCATTTTGGCAATTCTGAGCAGTAAATTGCCATCGATGAAAGAATGGTGGTCACGAAAGCCAAAATTGGACAATATAAGGCCAAGCCAATCAAGTGGGGTGTGAAGTTGTTTGTGCTTGCAGACTCCAGCAAGGAGTACACCAATGTTTTTGCCATCTACACTGAAAAGAGCCACTTCACTTTAGGACAGGGTCTGTCATATAATGTTGTCAGCAACCTCATGGATCCATCATTCTTGGGGAGAGGTCATCACTTGTATGTTGACAATTTCTACACAAGCCCAAAACCTTTTAGGGACTTGTATGCCAGTGGTTTTGTGGCATGTGGTACATTCCATGACTCACAGAGAAATGTTCCTCAAACAAAACTAAATGCACTGATGTCACAGAGCCCCAGGGGTTCAATCCGATAGATCAGACACCAAAAAATGTTATTTGTGAAATGGATGGAAACGAGAGATGTGTCTATGTGCTCTACCATACACCAAGATGATGACACTGTCACCAGCAACCTGCACAGCAAGGAAACTTGGAGATGGCAGAAAAAAAAAAACATTGCAGCACCTCGTTGTGTGTTGGACTACAACAAATACATGGGGCGGGGTGGGGTGGACCTTTCTGACCAGCTCCTCCAGTATTACTCTCTGCACAAGAGGTCCAACAGGTGCTACAGGACACTGCTGTATCACTTCATTGATATAGTTGCAACCAACAGCTATATTTTGCACAAAGAGATCTGTCTGTCATCAGAGACTGTGCCCACATCTCACGACTTGTTCATGGAGGAGTTGTCTGCAGAGTGGTGTGGAGTCCCAAAAGGCAGTGATGTATCACTAAGAAGGGGACAGTGCTTACCCGAGTCTCTGACCTGTGTGGATGAGGAGGCAGAGGGGGAGGAGGAGAGAAGTTCCTCCTTTGCCCACCGAAACTGTTTCAGTCAGTGGCATAGCCACAAGCTGGCATATAAAACCTCAGGACTGTCCTTACTGAATGTTATGTAAATACTTACATAGTTTTTAAAGATCATTGCACCATGTTAATTTGCATTCGGTGGATCTTTATCTCTGTCTACATTGTTGGTGAAGATTATTTGCACCATTTGTTCATTTGCAATCAAAAAGTATTTGTAATGGAGTTGACTCAGTGTCAGCAAAGGCAAGCGGTGAAGTCATACACAAGGAGGCAGTCCAAACAGGCAAACAGGCAAAAGTGCAATCCAAAAGAGTAGTCAAGAGAAACAGAAAACTGGTCATACACAGGAGAACTAGACAGTGAAACAAACGCTTGGTAAGGCAGGGTAAACTGGCAATACTTCGCAAAGATGCAATGTGGTGGCCAAGTTAATATGGCCGCCAAACAGGAAGTAGCTGCAGAAGAAGAGCTCACAGTCAAAACTCAGGCGAGAGCTCCCTCTGCTGGCGTGGTGTTACAGTTTTTTTTTCTATTATTTAAGATTATTTGCACAATTTGTTCATTTGCAATCAAAAGTATTTTTTCTATTTGTATATTGTTGGTGAAGATTATTTGCACCATTTGTTTATTTGCACTCAAAGTATTTTTTATATTTGTATATTTTTGAAGATAGAGTTGTCAAAAGACCCAGTACTTCGGTACCAACTCAGTACTAAAAAAATTTAAATGTTACGGTACCAGTTTTTTTTTAAGAATATTACCCAAGAGTACCCGGTCAACCCATAATATTTAGATCTTCTGTTATGAATATTATTCCATATTTTAATTTGAATGTCAGATTGAAATAAACATTGCCATTATTAGTGTAGTTAATTGTTAGTATAAGTGCGGCAAACGCTAATATAATGAGCATTAGAATTAAGTTTCTTTATAACACCCTTTATTATTATGTATTCTTTATTCATGTTATTATCTCACATGAACTTACAGTGAGTCAACAATATATTTTTACAACATTAATGTTTTTAAATGTTATTTAAAACAAACACTTGATCATCCATGTTTGTTCATTGTGCATTAAATAATTTTAACAGATTGAACTTTTGATTCTATGTATTAGTAAATTTTGAAATGAACCTTAATAAGAATAATTGCTATAACAATTGTTTATTGATAGGTCATGTTATCTAACAAATGGAATCTAATTGTAAAGTGTTCTATTTGATATACAGTTGACAATAAATTTAGATAAGATTATATATGTTTTATAAAAGCTGAAGTTTGTTATTTAAGTTATATCTTAGCTGGTGTCATTGATCTAATGTTGCATTTGGTCAGACTCAGCCCATTGCTTTACTTAAGCTTTACTTATAAGCAAACCTTAAAACAGACAACAGTTTACAGTTGTTTTTCGGCAGTAGCAGAAATATGATAAAATATTTTGTCATACTTTTATTACTTGCAGAAAAGCTTAAAACACACAAGTATAAAAGAATGGCATTGATTTTTGTACGTTTAAAAAAAAAAAAAATGTGTTTTTTAATTAGCATGTTTTTGCATTTTGCTTTGGTACCGAAACTGGTACCGAAAACTTGAAGATTATTTGCACCATTTGTTCATTTGCACTCAAAGTTTTCACTAGTTACACACTTGGAAATGTTGTTCATGGTCAATTTATAATATATTTCTCTGAAGGAAATAACACTTGCTTCAGTGTTCTGTTATTATGTAATAATTTTTCTATTTACTCTTTTCCCTCAACTTTTGGACACATTTACATGGTCAGTAAATAAAATGCACCTGTTTTTCATTGAAAAACACCTAAGTATAATATTGTAATAAATTGCTATAACTTGCTAAAGGAATGTTAGATGTAGACAAAATGTCATTTTGAAGTCTAAAACATCCAAACATAACTTTCTAAAGAAAAAAAAAAACCTTTAAAAGGGTTTGTTTGAGTTAACAGTAGAAAAAAAGGCATTTTTTTTATTATTTCTTGAAAATTCATCTATTCTTAGACAAAACAAATGTAAAATTTTAATTTTAAATTAGATTGAAATTTCAGGTTCTCCTGTTTAAAATAATATGTGACTCTTGATGCTAACTGCTAGAATAAGTTAGATAGTCAGGTGGCCCCAAAAGGTCTTTAAGGGTTAAGCCATTGCAAAATACATCTTTAACTCTTTCCCCGCCATTGACGAGTTATCTCGTCATTTAGGCGCTATTACTATCCTACAAAAATACAAGTCTTTACGACTTTTCACTTTTACACATTTATACACTCTATTACGCAATTACACATCTTTTGAACAAGTACAAAACCTCCCAAACAAAAAACACATGTGAACAGGACGGAGAAACTAGCGATCTCTTATGTAAACAGATGCATATGATAAATAATGCGATCATCACCAATAGACAGTATATAAATGAAAACTGAATGTTATGGAGTAAAATGATGATCCAGGAAGTGGTATATGGCTGTGCAAGCTTTGGAGGTGTTGATGGAAGCGATTTACTGGATTTATGCTTTGATAATCATACTGAATATCATCTAGATGTAGTTTTTGTTAAAGGGGTCATATGATTTCAATTTTTCCTTTCTCTTTGGAGTGTTACAAGCTCTTGGTGCATAAAAAAAGATCTGTAAAGTTGCAAAGACTAAAGTCTCAAATCAAACGAGATATTCTTTATAAAAGTTAAGAGTCAACCACACTCCCATAAAACGGCTCGTTCTAACACACCCCCACATCTCTACATCACTGTGTGGGAAGATTTGCATAACGCCGCCCCAAATGTTCACACAAAGAAAGAAGGCATAACTTTTATTCTCTCTGTTGCCGCTGCTGACATGTTGTGGAGTCGCTGTGTGTTTCTTTGTGAAAGTGAAACTACTTTGTTTGGTCTTCCAAAAGAGGACACGACTAGAAATCAGTGGT
The DNA here is from genome assembly GCF_018340385.1 of Cyprinus carpio. Taxonomy (NCBI): domain Eukaryota; kingdom Metazoa; phylum Chordata; class Actinopteri; order Cypriniformes; family Cyprinidae; genus Cyprinus; species Cyprinus carpio. Next base: position 146,928 of record NW_024879251.1, on the reverse strand, counting down.
TAAGCTGTATTTCAACACTGTTCCAGAACAGTCCAACCCAAATATTCAGATGTGTGCTGCCCATATTATGGAGGATGAGGACTGTTTCCTGAACCAGTAGCCTGCAATGCGTCTGTGGCACAACGGCTGCTTCTGTAAAGTTGGGCAGTTCAAACTTTGCAAGGACAGTCTGGCGCTTCTGACTCACAACCTGTAAGTACATTTTTTATATTTAAATAATTTGCCAATAATGATTCAACTGCGAGTTATGAGCAGTAGAGGAGGCTTGTTGTTTGTTGTTTCTCAGGTCACAAATGCAGACATGTAAAAAGACAGTATAAGTCATTATAATCAGCAATTATGTCCCCACTGGATGCAACAAATGCCTTGTTTGTAATGGGTTTTATTGGTTTGGCTTGTCTAGTGATATCCAGATTGCGAACAAATCTTTCTATTTAACCAGATCTTCTTAGTGAACCGGTCGAACCAGGACACCAAATCGACCTGAATCATTTGAAACGGTTTGCGTCTCCAGTACACACTAATCCACAAACAACTTAAGTTATTCGGTTTATAAACGTGCCTACACTCCCTCTGATGCGAAATAAACCAATATCCCGAGTTATTAAGTTACTCCAAACAGTACATTGACTGAACTGCTAAAAAAGAACCGATTATGGGATGTGCTCGAGCAGAGCAGCTGGACTGAGTCTTGTGCTGCTGGCCTGGGAGATGGCATATTATGTTAAGGGGCGTAACATTTCCGTCACATGCTTGAGGCATTCTGCCAATCACAATGCACTGGACAGCTGGCCAGTCAGAGCACACCTCACTTTTTCAGAACGATGAGCTTTGTAAAAATCGATGTGTTTCAGAAAGGCGGGGCATAGAGGAGATACTATAATGTTCATTATGTGGAAAATAATGTGTTTTTTGAACCTTAAAGAGGCAAAAGGTAGACATTGCCTTTATCCAAGAGAGCCACCTTACTGACTCTGAACATTCAAAACTGCGCAGAGACTGGGTAGGTAATGTTTTCTACTCCTCAAAAGCAAGAGGTGTTGCCTTACTCATTAATAAACACCTGAACTTTAAATTAAATTCAGTTGAAAAGGATAAAAACGGCAGATTTTTGTTTGTAGATTGTGAAATAAATAGGAACAAGATTTCCTTAGTGAATATATATGGGCCCAATTATGATGACCCGTTGTTCTTTAACAATCTGATTATGAAACTAGCTACAGTTGGGGGTCAATGTGTTGTGGGTGGAGACTTTAATTTGGTCTTAAACCCTCTTTTGGATCGATCATTACCCAAAACATCTTTGCTATCAAAGGCAGCAACAGCACTAAACCAAGGTATGAAAGACATAGGCATAACTGACGTATGGCGAAATCTTAATCCAAACCAGAGGGATTTCTCTTTCTTTTCACCTACGCATAATACACACTCTAGAATTGACATGTTCCTGGTGCCACTATGATAGCCATGGTGACAGAATGCTTCTATCTACCAGCTACATTCTCAGATCATAATCCCATAAAACTCTCTTGGTTGGTTGATGCTCCACAGCCCACAACCCGCAGGTGGAGATTTAAAAATTACATGTTGAAAGATCCTGAGTTTATTTCATATATGACTACCAATATTGAAATATTTCTTGATGCCAATTCAAATTCCTCCTCTCATGCCAACATTTGGGAAGCTCTTAAAACCTATATGAGAGGCCAAATTTTATCATACAGTGCCCACAAGGTAAAACAAATTAGAGAGAGACTAACCAAATTGGAAAGAGATATTAAAAAGCAGGAACAGGAATACATTGCCACCAAAAAGGAAGAATACCTTAACACACTGAATAAAACAAGAATTAAATATAATAATCTATGTACCGGCAAAGAGGAAGCAGCTATGGCCAGAACTAGATATCACTATTATGAATTCAGAAACAAAACAAGTAAACTCTTGGCATGGCAAATTAAAAAGGAAACATCTGATAAATTTATACACTCAATATTAACAGAGGACGGCAGACTCCTTGATAATTCACCATCCATTAACGCAGAATTTAAACAATTTTACAAAAATTTATATAAAACTGGGCAGGACCCTGATAATATTGGAGCAAAAAGGTTCATGGATGGAATAACCCTCCCAAATTACAAGATGAGGATAGAGATCTGCTTGATGCAGATATCAGAAATGGAGGTACTCCAAGCCATTCATTCTTTACAAAATAACAAGATTCCTGGGCCAGAAGGCTTCCCTGTCGAGTATTATTAGGCTTTTTCAGAAAAAACTATTAACTCCACTCGCGAACATGATTATAGAAGCTCTGGAAAATAAAAAATTACCGGACTCATTGGAAATTGCAACAATCACACTGCTTCCAAAACCCGGCAAGGACAAACAGAAATGTGACTCATACAGACCCCTCAGCCTCTTAAATGCAGATTTTAAGATACTATCCAAACTAATTGCTCTCAGACTGGAAAATGTTATTCCAAAGATAATACACGCTGACCAAACAGGCTTCGTTAAAAACAGGTATGGAGCAGACAATGTGGGACGACTGCTCCACATACTGAACACTGCTCAAAAAAATCTAAATCCTATGCTAATAATGTTTATGGATGCAAAAAAAGCATTTGACAGGACTGAACCAAGCTTTTTATTTCGGACTCTAGAGGCTATGGGCTTTGGAGAGAAATTCACTCAATATGTTAAAACACTCATAGGCAGAATTAATACTATCAAAATGAGCATTTTGCCTAAGTTTACTTACCTATTTCAATGTCTTCCGATGAATGTTCCCAAGAGTTTCTTCAACGAGCTTAACAAAATCCTAACTCCTTTTATATGGCAAAGAAAAAACCCTAGGGTCAAACTCATCTATCTACAGGCTCCATACTCAAGGGAAGGACTCAATTTACCAAATTAAAATTAATCTCAGTACAGATCGATTTGGATCTGGCTGCATCCAGAGAACAGTGAGGTTAGATGGGTCCCAATATAACAACATGAGATGAAGTCTATGGCATTAAAGGATATTCCATTCATAGGCGCAAAAAACGGTTTAACCCTTATGTGTTGTTGGGGACGTTTTCGTCCACTAGGGGGTAAAGTTGAGTCTTATTTTGGCCACAACTTTCTCTGTTTCAGCAAATGGAATGATTTTTGCTGACAAATCTTATTTTGACACATATTTTGGGAAAATGCTTTGAAAATGTTCAAAAACTCAAAAATACACTGTGGGCAAATTCACTACCCTTTCGTTATGTTCGTGGATGAAAACATCCACTAAATTAAACTGCTGTAAAAATGTATCAGATAAATATTTTTTTCTAATTGTTTTGCATAAATCTATTAATCAACCTCAGCCCTGATCAAAACTACCAAATGTATAAAAAAAAAATCCAAGATTTTAACTCTTTAATTACCAAGTTCATAAATGATGTCACTGATTTGGGGAAAAAAACACACAAAATGACATATTTTCAATATAAAAAGTGATTGTGGACTGGATATTTTTTTTACCTTTTATCACAGTCTTGGGCATGTCAAGGATTAGTAACAACTTTGGCTTTGATGCATTGTTCGTTTTTGTGCAGCATTAGATTTAATTTTTTTTCTCCCTCATTTGTTGTTCGTGGCTGTTTTTGCCCCATTGACTTCCATTATAACGAAATTTTTTGATTGCAAAGCCATGACACCATATAATCATGCATTCTTGATTGTTTGTGGTTTTCCCTTTTGGTAAGAGGTAAAATTTGTTATTTTTACAGTTGATCACTAGGTGGGACCATTAACCCTTTAGATAGGCCTGTGCAAAAAAAAGGCTTAGTTTCTGGCTTGTATATGGAGTTATATGGAGTATAACAGCAAATTATAGTGTTTGTGTGTGTGTGAGATTCTTGATTGTTGGTGGTTTTCCCTGTTGGGAAGAGGTAACATTTGTTATTTTTACAGTTGATCACTAGGTGGGACTTGAATCTCACTTATGTAACAAATTACACGGATCATCGAAAGGAATAAAATCTTCTATATATGGTATCATCAATGGAAAGTTACTGGTTTATGATAAAACATCTACGAAAGGGAAATGGGAAAAAGATCTAGCCTGTGTTTATGAGGAGGCAGATTGGCGTCATCTATTGGAACAAGCACAGACTGTGCTAACCTCCACAAAACACAGGCAAATTCAATTTAATATATTCCATAGGACATACTACACTCCTTACAGGTTACATAAAATTGACAGTAACATTTCCTCCAAATGTCAAAGATGTAAAATGACCGATGGTGATCTTATACACATGCTGTGGAGTTGCCCAATGATAGAAGAATTTTGGAAACGTGTCATTGAATTAACCTCAAGGGTAATAGGAGGTCAAATTGAACAGGACCCAAAACTATGGATCCTGGGGGACACAAGCTCTATTAATGTGAACTACTACAAAAAATACTTTATCTAACTTGCAAGCACTGCAGTAAAAAAATTTATTCTGATCAACTGGAAATCTGACAATTCACCATCAGTTAAACATTGGATTAATGAGCTTGTGTCTTACTCCACACCCGAAAAGATATTATATAATGTGAGAGGGAAGTATGCAGCCTTTAGAGAAATCTGGGGCCCATTCACAGACATTCTGCCCTCCCTAGACTTGACTGACCATGCTACTATGAGTCCTCATGGACCGGCTTCAAATTAGCCCTCCGTAGGTGTATCTTGTATAAGTTCCTCATTGATACATTTGTTGTGAGTAATGTGCAGATTTATATAGGTATGTATGTTTACAGATGGGTGTATATATAAACTGTATATAGACTGTTTAGATATATAAATGAAAGGAAACTGATAACCATACAAGGAAAGAGGGTGGGGGGTGGGATGGGAAAAGTTTGTATAACATTTGTTTTTTTGTTTTTTTTTCATATTGATTTTATTGACGTAACTTTTTTTTATTTCTATTTTGATGTTTAAAAATTTAAAATTGTCATCCTTGTACGGTGTGTATGTAAGGTTATACATTTGTATATATTCCTTTTGTGAAATACAATTCTCAATGTATCAAACTGTAGATCCTTCCTACACACCATTAATAAATGTCTGAAGCCATAATAGAAACATACAAAATGTGCAGAGCAGGGGGACGTGAGGAATGGAATTGAGAACCGCTGATGTATTATAACAAATACCTGCAGAGGGCGCCAAAGGCTTGGTGACGTTTCACTTAACAGCGTGATTAAATGATGTTTAAACACATTAAATTGTAATAATTGGACACATACAGAAACTTTTATTTTGAAATCGCGATATACAATATAATACATGGCATATTTAGACATAGGTTGATGTATTCTCCTGTGTTGGCAAAGGTTTATAAATTATTTACGTTACAAATCTAGTGAGATGGTGCACAGTTTTGCGTGATGCAATTCAAATTCATGACATATACAGAGGAAGAGTTTAGCCCCTTTCACACTTACAGTCTTTACTGGTAAAGTTACCATTAATAGATCATGTGTGAACAGGACCTTTTCAAAAATCCCAGTAAATATGTTCTGGAAATCATATCGTTCTTATGGAGATAACATCAGAATCAGAATAGCTTTATTGTCAGGTATGTTTACACACACAAGGAATTTGTTTTCATGACAGAAGCTTCCGCAGTGCAACAGAATGACAGCGACAGAACAAAAACAGATAATTAAAGAATAAAAAAATAGAATAAGTAAGTACAGAATATCAATATACAAATTGACAATTGTATGTGCAGGTATATTACAATAGACAGTTTTGTATGTACAGGTATATTATGTGCAAATTTGAAGTGTAGACTAAGTATGTGTGTTAGATAAATAAGTGCATGAGTGTATAAATAGTGTTGTGTGTTCCACAGTTATTATCAAGTGTTCATTAGATGGATTGCCTGAGGGAAGAAACTGTTCCTGTGTCTGGTCGTTCTGGTGTTCAGAGCTCTGTAGCGTCGACCAGATGGCAAAAGTTCAAAGAGAAAGTGTGCTGGATGTGAGGGGTCCAGAGTGATTTTGCCAGCCCTTTTGCTCACTCTGGATGAGTACAGTTCTTGGAGAGAAGGGAGGGTTGTACCGATGATTCTCTCTGCAGTCCGGACTACCCTCTGTAGTCTTCTGAGGTCAGATTTAGAAGCTGAGCAGAACCAGACAGTTACTGAAATGCAGAGGATGGATTCAATGATGGCGGAGTAGAACTGTTTCAGCAGCTCCTGTGGCAGGTTGAACTTCCTCAGCTGGGGAAGGAAGTACAACCTTTGCTGGGCCTTTTTCACAATGGAGTCAATGTGAATGTCCCACTTCAGGTCCTGAGAAATTGTGGTGCCCAGGAACCTGAGTGACTCCACTGCAGTCACAGTGCTGTTCATGATGGTTAGTGGGGGGAGAGCAGGGGGGTTTCTCCTGAAGTCCACAATCATCTCCACTGTTTTGAGCATGTTAAGCTCCAGGTTGTTGAGAGTACACCAGACAGCCAGCTGCTCAACCTCTTGTCTGTAAGCAGACTCGTCACCGTCCTGAATGAGGCCGATGAGTGTGGTGTCATCTACAAACTTCAGGAGCTTGACAGAGGGGTCATTAGATGTGCAGTCATTGGTGTACAGGGACAAGAGCAGTGGGGAGAGAACGCAGCCCTGGGGAGCTCCTGTGCTGATTGTACGGGTGCTGGATGTGTATTTTCCCAGCCTCACTAGCTGTTGCCTGTCTGTCAGGAAGCTGTTGATCCATTGAGAGACGGAGGTGGGCATGGAGAGCTGAGTTAGTTTGGGCAGAAGGAGGTTTGGAATGAAAGTGTTAAAGGCCAAGCTGAAGTCCACAAACAGGATCCTCACATAAGTCCCCGGTCTGTCTAGGTGTTGCAGAACATAATGCAGTCCCATGTTGACTGCATCGTCCACAGACCTGTTTGCTTTGTAGGCAAACTGAAGAAGATCCAGTTAGGGTCCAGTAATGTCCTTCAGGTGGGCCAGCACCAGTTTTTCAAATGACTTCATGACCACAGACGTTAGAGCCACAGGCCTGTAGTCATTTAGTCCTGTAATTTTGGATTTCTTTTGGGATGGGGATGATGGTGGAGCATTTGAAGCATGAAGGGACTTTGCACAGCTCCAGTGATCTGTTGAAGATCTGTGTGAAGATGGGGGCCAGCTGGTCAGCACAGGATTTCAGACAGGCTGGTGTAACACAATCTGGCCCTGGTGCTTTTTTCCTTTTCTGCTTCCTGAAGACCTAGCACACCTCATCCTCACTGATCTGAATTGCAGGTGTGGGGGAGAGGGGGGATACAGGAGGTGTAAATGGTTATGTGGAGAGGTGGTCAGGGCGGGTGTGGGGTGTTTTTTCAAACCTACAGTAGAACTCATTCAGATCGTCTGCCAGTTGTTGATTCTTCACAGTGCTGGGGGACGGTGTCTTTTAGTTGGTGATCTCCTTCAGACTTTTCCACACTGATGCTGAGTCGCTGGAAGTGAAATAAGTCCTTATTTTTCCAGAATAATTCCTCTGTGCCACTCTGATCTCCTTTTCCAGTGTGTATTTGGCCTGTTTATACAAGACATTGTCCCCCTTCCTGTAAGCATCTTCTTTGGCCTGACGGAGCTGACTTAGTAATAAAGTAAAAAAAATTTAATAATATTTGTAAATAAGATGAGTCCTGGCTGGAATGCACATATCTTCACAGAAACTGATATATGATGTTACAGTCTCTGTGAGTTCGTCCAGATCGGTGGCAGCAGCTTCAAAAACCCTCCAATCAGTGAGGTCAAAATAAGCTTGTAAGTCTTGCTCTGCTTCATTAGTCCATCTTTTTACAGTCTTTAATACAGGTTTAACTGATTTTATTTCTGCCTGTAGGTCGGTATAAGACAAACACACACAGTGACCAGAGTGTCCTAAAGCTGCTTGTGGGACAGAGTGATATGCATCCTTTATTGTGGTGTAACAGTGATCCAATATATTACTGTCTCTGGTGGGACATGTAACATGCTGTCTGTATTTCGGCAGTTCACGGGAGAGATTTGCTTTAATACAGTCCCCAAGAATGATTAAAACAGAGTCCGGGTGTTGTTGTTCTGTGTCTGTGATCTGATCAGCGAGTTTCTGTAAAGCCAGGCTAATGTGCACTTGCAGAGGAATGTAAACACTCATGAGAATGAATGAGTGAAACTCCTGTGGCGAATAGAACGGCTTGAAGTTAATGAAGAGCGCGTTCAGATCTGAACAGCACATCTTCTTTAACATTGTTACATCTGTACACCACCGTTCGTTGATGTAAAAGCATGTACCGCTGCCGCGCGATTTCCCTGTTGATTCTGGGGAATTAGTTTTCATTTCATTGGCCGAATTCTGCCAACAATACCAAGCCAAGGGTCACTCATCTCTCTCTCTCTCTCTCTCTCTCTATATATATATATATAAATTATTATTATTACAATTATATTATCATTGCTTTTTTATTCAAACAATTATTAACATTTTTGCATTTAGATAGATAAGAACTTTGCCTGTTGAATATTTAAAACAAATGAACAAACAAAAAATATGGATCTCCATGTCTGCCATGAAAATCTAATATCTGAATACAGACTTCTGATCATTTTTGTTAAAAGCTTTAATCATTTAAGAGCCACCCAGTTATGGTTGGATTGTATCTAATTAAGGAATGACTGTGACTTTGCCCTTGCTGAGGAGGAGTTCCAGGCGTTCATGTCCTTCAAAGACAAGAGCTACCACTGGTTATTTTATCAAGCCTCTGAGAATTACTCTCAAGAATGCTGCTAAGAATTGACTTAAGTGTAAAAAAAATTCTTAGTTAGTTATCAAGCATCTCAGTTGTAATTTAAGCAAAGTGTAGGACTAAATCTTAAGTGTCAGTTAAGTGTCAGTTGATTCACGACACATTGCTGTAGCACAAATGGGATTTTGGATGACGAAATATCCATGGACCAATCACTGAATAGATTTCCTTATTTAAGAATATTCTCAGATAAATTCACATTTAAATTCCTAATAGGAGTTTACATTCAGCACATATTTGACAAAAAAATATTTTCAAGAAAATATATTATGGTAAGGAAACAAATCATCACAACTTTCAATTCAGTTTTGTGCTGGTAGATGAATGTATCGTGTATCGACGATAGTCAGAGTTATCGCTCGTTGCTGATTTCTTTGATGACAGCAAGACGATTATTATTATTATTATCCATCCAAAATATAGGCCAAAAATGAAAATTATGTCATTAATGACTCGCCCTCATGTCGTTCCAAACCCCGTAAGACCTCCGTTCATCTTCAGAACACAGTTTAAGATATTTTAGATTTAGTCCGAGAGCTTTCTGTCCCTCCATTGAAAATGTATGTACGGTATAATAATAATAATTTTCATTTTTGGCTGAACTAACGCTTTAAGTGATGCAGCGCAGAGAGCCGCTTCAGAAACTGGTGAGTAGCCTTGATCAGCTCCGGTGGTCATGTCGGAGACATGTGCAGTGTAAATAAGGGGTAAGAGATTTATTCATTATACAGTGTAGCTTTACTGATTATAACAGGAGTGTTTTTAAAGAGGAGATAATGCTTGCGCTAGACTGACGTCAGTTATAATGTTCTTTGGTAAATATACTTTGCTTGTTTTCTGTTTGAATAACTGAGGAACTGTAACTGTTTTATTAACTGCTCATCATCAAATATTTAAAGAACATTCTTCCTCTACTGATTTGCGCACGTCTCTGTCTCCTCAGCACCATCACAAGCCCCTACTGGCAACTCCTAACCACTTGATAGACCTCTCAAGCTGTCTTAAATAACTGGGAGAGTAAGAGTCATTCTTAGCTTTAAGAAATTTGATAACTTGCTTTTATACTTAAGTTTGAAAGTAGGAGTAAATTTAATTAATTCTGAAGTAATTAAGACTAAAATGGCACTTTGAGAAGCTTTATAAATATGGGCCCAGATTTACAGGTAGGCTATGCAATATAATGTCACAGTTGTCTGATCAATGTATTGTAGACTGTTATCATTTTTGCATTATTATTATTATTTTTTTGCTGTCACTGAATGCTTCTACCTTGACAATGAAATTCAAATTATTATTATTTTTTTCAGAACATCCTTAATCTGTCAAGGATCATGATGATCCTGTGTCCTCGGTGCAGTGTGAGAGAGGGTTCTCTGTCCAGAAGCACATAAAGTCAGACATTTGATCTCCATTACACTCCAACACAGTAGAAGATATGATCCGAATCAGCATTGAGGGTCCTTATTTGGAGGCGTTCGATGCCTCAGCCTGGCCAAAGGATGTGTAAAGCTCCAGTGATTGTTGGTGTTGTTTGTTGTTGTTTCTAAAGAAAATAAATCTGTTGGGAAGCACCAGTGCTACCAAGTAAAAAAGTTAATTTCAAGCCCTTTTATTTACAACTCCCTCAAAATTGTCAATTTCTTAATGACACGTAATACAACCTTAAACCCTGCCATTCTAGAGCCTACTGTGCTCTGATTGGCCTCAGCTACAACTGCAGTGTTTGAGGGCAGATCAGAGTAAATGTTTGAGGGACAGCTGATTAAGTCCATCGGCTGGCATTATGCAAACTGGTTACAAACCTAACATGTAATTGGTAACAGGAAGTGAGACTGGAATTACTGACGTTCATTTCAGCACAGCAGTTCAGAATCAATTCTTTCTTTTACATTTAGTCATTTAGCAGACACTTTTATCCAAAGCGACTTACAAATGAGGACAATGGAAGCAATCAAAATGAGCAAGAGGGCAATGATATGAAAATGCTATAACAAATCCCAGTTAGCTTAACACAGTACGCATAGCAAGTTTTTTTATTATTATATAATAAATAAAAATAAAATAAATAGAATAGAAAAAGAATAAAGCAAGCTTTTTAAAAAAGAAAATAAGAAGTTAGTAAATGAAAAGTGTTTAAGTCTAAAAAGAGCAACATTTTTTTTTTAAAAGAATAGAATTAGTGTAGAGAGTGCTAGAGTTAGAGGGTCAAAAAGAAAGGGAATAGATGTGTTTTAGTTGTTTCTTGTAGATGGCTAAGGACTCAGCTGCTCGGATTGAGTTGGGCAGGTCATTCCACCAGGAGGGAACATTTAATTTAAAAGTCCATAAAAGTGACTTTGTGCTTCTTTGGGATGGCACAACCAAGCGATGTTCACTTGCAGAACGCAAGCTTCTAGAGGGCACAAAAGTCTGAAGTAATGAATTTAGGTAAAGGGGTGCAGAGCCAGTGGTGGTTTTGTATGCAAACATCAATGCCTTGAATTTTATGCGAGCAGCTATTGGTAGCCAGTGCAAATTGATAAACAGAGGTGTGATGTGTATTCTTTTCGGCTCATTAAAAATTAATCTTGCTGCCACATTTATGGATTACTTGTAAAGGTTTGATAGAACTGGCTGGAAGACCTGCCAAGAGAGCGTTGCAATAGTCTAGCCTGGACAGAACAAGAGCTTGAACAAGGAGTTGTGCAGCATGTTCTGAAAGAAAGGGCCTGATCTTCTTGATGTTAAATAAAGCAAATCTGCAGGACCGGACAGTTTTAGCGATGTGGTCTGAGAAATTCAGCTTATCAATCATAACTCCAAGATTTCTGGCTGTTTTTGAGGGAGTGATGGTTGATGTGATGGTTGACGCAGATGACACCACGGTGGTACACTGTTAGAAATTTCTTGTAATTTTACAGGAAATTCCTGGCTAATAGTTGCCGTAAATTTACTGTAAACAGTACTGTTATTGTAAAATAACAACAACAAGGTACTGTACTTTTCCTGTAATTTCACAGGATAGAATACTGTAAATATTACAGCAAAATGTTATATTTACGGCAACTCAGTAGCCGGAAATTTCCTGTAATTTTAGGGATTTCCTGTAATTTCACAGGACAGAATATTGTAAATATTACAATTAAATGTTGTAACTTGGATAAATGTCCTCTTTCAGACTTCTGCAAAGAAAAACAAAACACTTAGTATTTTTTTAAAATATATTTTTATTTTCTCTTAAAACTGTTGAGAAAACAGTGCACAATGCACAAACAAACAATCTGTAACTGTACCAAACTGGTTGAATGAGTTGTCAAACATACTATACTATGGAGTGATCCTCTAATGTCCCCTGCCCACCAATTCAAAATCCAGCAGTTTCCTAAGAAGGGTGCAAACTGGTGCGTTCAGCCCTCATTTCTTCTCTGCCTTGCTGCCCGTCTGGGGATTTATGCCGCAAAAGGCTCTGAAAACGGGGAAAAACACAATTATCAGGTAACATTTAAGACTGATAATAACCGTGACATAAAACATTAAGGGATTTTTATGAATGAATGAGTGCTTGTGTGTGTGAGACTGAGAGTCATTGTAGGCTATATGAGTATGTGTGTGTCTGTGTGTATGTGTCTGTGGCTTGGCACGATCGATGCAAGGGTCTGCGATGCGAGTGCACCCATTGGAGTGGTGTGCATCGGATAGAAATTGGGCTGAAACCGTGATGCATCTCCCTTTAAAAGCTTTGCATCGGTAAAATCTGATTTCCTATTTTATATAGGCCTGTATATTTTTAAATGATTATTTTCATTCAATATACTTTCATAATTATCTCAGCTATTTCCCAAACGAGCAGACTATTAGATGCAGAGGGGTAGGTCTATTTTCAGATCTAAATTCATGAGCATTGTTTACAAATAGAAAGATCTCTAAACTGTGATTCTAACACCCGAGCTACACCGGGACTCTACACGCACGTATTACACTGAATTCTACACACAGTGTAGATTCAACTGATGTCAGCGATTCTGGCTACACCAGGAACGCGGACAGTGCAGACCCGGCACACGCGGCACACGCATGCTTTAAAATATGAATTGGTTCTATTTTTCCACGCACTCGCACATCACGCATCTGCTAGACAGAGAAAACTTTCATCTTGTTGGATAGCTGCACATTGTTATAGCTAGCAAACACAAATCCCACCCTACTCTGCTTCTGATTGGCTAAACACATTTTTTTTTTTTCTTTTTTAAGTGAGAGCTGCCATAGGTTTTGGGGAACTCAAAAATGATAAACCTTTCTGAATTTCTATCCTGATGAAAATTTCTTCACAACCGTGTCACGCCGGAGTTCCGGCACGGTGCCGGAACACTTTAACCCCTGAGTGTGTGCCTGTGAGAGATTGAGTGAGTGTCTGTGTGTGTGATTGTCAACCCTCTCTCCCCATCCCCTCTCCTCTCTCAATCCTTTCTCACTAAATTGGATAGCATAATTTGAGTTTTTTCTTATACCTGCAAATCAATGTGTAAAATCTGATCACTCAAAATGAAAAATAATATGTTTTTGTATTAAGTGGGCCGGGGTGACTTCCTGACATCCCTAACTCTAACAAAAAATGTCCATTACAGAAAAGTTATAAACATTGTTTAAGATCCCTTCATATATCAAAACATTGCTTATGGAGGTATATTTGACTTAAATCAACTGAAAACCTGTGACAGTGCGATTTGTATTTGTAAAGAAAAGTCACATGTGTATCAGTAAATTTGAAGTAACAGAGAAATGTATTAAGAGTTGCAAACTTGTAGACTTTTTTTTCTCTCCCACAAACACAACACAACAGTTACACCTTCTCAGATTCTTCATTGCAGGTTCACATATCCTATTCTACAAATCACAAATTAAGAAACTCATAAGCTCACATTTTTGATACAGTTGCTGCAGTGAATATGGTGCAAAACGCATTTACACACCCGCATCAAGAAATTGTGAAGTTGTGGAGAAATTTTGCATGTCCGCAAATCAGTACGTGAATTCATCCAATGAGAGTTGCACACTTGTAGAATATTTCTCAGAAATGTCTTGTATATTTTTCTAACACAAACACAAGTACGTAACTACAGCTGCTTGAATCTGCTGCAAACGAATCTCAAATACTGCAATTTTCGCTTTCAAGTGACAAGTGTCGCGCACTCTCCATTTTGCACCGTGATATTTGGTTCAAAAGTGAGTTGTGCATCTGTAGAGGCAGTGGGAGGTGCCTACATTAATATTCATGAGTTTCCTGAGCATGCGGGTGTCTAACTGCTCATTTTAGTTCACGCAATCGTTTCTCAGCAGGTTTAATGGATTATTTCAAAAAAGGTAAATATAGTTTCAGCGCGAACTTAAAATAAAATTGTGCATCATTATTGCACAGGTGCACAACTCACTTTTGAACCAAATATCACGGTGCAAAATGGAGAGTGCGCGACACTTGTCACTTGAAAGCGAAAAACAGTATTTGAGATTCGTTGCAGCAGATTCAAGCAGCTGTAGTTATGTACTTGTGTTTGTGCTAGAAACATATACAAGACATATACAAGAAATATTCTTCAAGTGTGCAAATCTCATTGGATGAATTCACATACTGATTTGCGGACATGCAAAATTTCTCCACAACTTCACAATTTCTTGATGCGGGTGTGTAAATGCGTTTTGCACCATATTCACTGCAGCAATTATATAAAAAATGTGAGCGTACAAGTTTCTTAATTTGTGATTTGTTGAATAGGATATGTGAACCTGCAATGAAGAATTTGAGAAGGTGTAACTGTTGTGTTGTGTTTGTGGGAGAGAAAAAAAAAGTCTACAAGTTTGCAACTCCTAAAACATTTCTCTCTCTGTTACTTCAAATTTACTGATACACATGTGTGGCTTTTCTCTACAACTACAAATCGCACTGTCACAGGCGTTCAGTTGATTTAAATCAAATATACCTCCATAACTGCTATGATCGTTTTCATGACAGTGCCATGTTTAAACTTACCTCTGAATGAATTCAAGTGTGCTTGCGGCTTCTGCCGGATATTGTAAGTTGAAGATATAGTAGGCAGCGAAGACTGCTGCCAATCCATGCAGGAGGTTGCTGTGGGGCCCCATCACACATGCTCCTTCCATGGACATAATCCACGTGTCTGCTCCGTGCAGTATCTCTCCTGAAACCCATTTACAATATGATAACTAAAAGCTGCATAACACACTATTGCCACATAACATGAATTCATTAATGTTCAAGTGGAGAAAGACTCACACATCTCCACTTGAACATTATTATCTCCTTTGACCCCCGCACCCTCCATCAACAACTCAAAGAAATACATTTTTTAAGGCGCAATAGTCCTCCCTCTACCACATGAATTCATTACAGAATTAACTTCTACAAAATAAGGGAAGATTATACCTGGTACAACTAATCAAGGTGTGCTTGGCAGGGTGACAGCTCTCTCAATATCGGCAGCCATGGCAGAGGGCTGGAGAATAAAAACCATAAGTTAACCATGGGTAAGTTGAGTAAACAACGACAAAGAAAACTTGTCCCAAAAGCTGTATTGTTCTACTCAACACCAAGGGGGAAATCAGCTTCAATTTATGGTGCCAAATGTAGAAACAGCTGCACATGGCAAATATTTTTTTTTAAATATGGATGCCATGTCAATAAAACAGTAAATTAAAATTATTTTATGAACTACATGGCAGGAAGCAATGGCTAATCCATCAGAGTATAGCCTGGATCAGACCACGGACTCCGCCCACTTCGCGGAGTAGGCTCCGTCTCGGGTCTGCATTCCCCATTCAGAGCAAAGAGTACAGCCAGACCGGAAGAATGTTAGGACAATGAGCGCTGGGGGTGGATGGGACTAAACGTGATGAACCAATCAGCCAAGGGCCCATTTTCAAGCAATGTCTGCCTGTGCGCTGACTGCCTCGGAGAACGGAGAATATAGATTGAGGCAGTTTTAGTAAAAAAACTGACGGTTTACTGGAATAACTGCTCTGAAACCAGACCAGAATTCTGCATGGAGAGCTTTTTTAGAAGGGGCGACGTTTTGGAAATGGGAAAAGTTTTCTTTTGAAAAGGTATCTAAAGCCCTCCCCCTTTGTAAACGCTTTGAATGAGACGGGTGTCAGACTGAAGCACTAGCTTTGGTCTGATACTCAGGCCGTTCAGAGTCTATGGAATATTAGAATAACTTGTGCAAAGTGTCCATAGCAAGCAGGCACATGATGGTGCAGATAGCTTTGTTGTCACTCTCTTCATTGTAGGCTTCCAGAACCTTCCCCACTCCTGGTGTCTTCTGCTGTTGGAAGTACTCTATGATGTTCTGACTCCTGTTGTCTATGGCAGCTGGCAGCTTCTCCTGGATAGGAATTCCAGTCAGCTCACTGAAATGCGAGAACAGGCCCTTCAAGGAGAAGAGAAAGGGCCAGTCATCCTTAATTTTTCAGACACTGTGTGGAGGGTCAGCATTGAGATCACAACGCTAGAGAATGTAGGTTCCCTGAAGCCATCTCTGAATCGCTCCTCTCTCCACGCCTGACATTCCTTCCTAGGGGTGGGGGGAGTCAAAATTTGGATGCATCAATACTCAAAAATAAAATATAGGTTTGTGCCTAAGGATGCCTAAATATAATTTCCACTATTCCTACCTGGGCATATAGCTGCTGCATCTGAGTCTTCATATCTTGTAGGGTTCCATTAGTCTCCCCTGAGGGGAGTTCTTGAGGTGCCCTTCGGACACATCCATACTGATCAACAGGACCTCTTCCATTTGTAATCGCCTGGCGATTGCTGTGCTTAACCGTCTTCCTTAACCGTGCCAATGTGTTGTTTCGGTTGACGTGGTCGATTCTGGTTTTTACTTGCTGGACGAGCGATGCCCCAGCTGTATTTTCATCATCATCCACATCCCCAAAACATGTGGGGTACTTCTGTATTATATCAGTTACAACTTTTAAACAGATCCCTCTACTTGGATTTGCATTGTGCACCCTCATTTGATCGACAAGCTCTCTGACCATTGCTCTTCTGGCAGCAGGATTCGGTCTAGTAGAATTTGCAATGGCTGACTGGATCTCTGGCGTCATCTTCTCCCATTTAAGCTTCAAGAATGCAAACAGAAAATGGCGAATAAAAGAGAAGGATACAAGGATATAAGCTTTTAAGGGTGCATTTATAGTCAATTTCAGCATCAGACTCAAACGAAGCAGTGATTAGAAATGTAATCTAAGACATCTAAGAGGCCTGTCTGTAGCCAGTTGTTGAGAGCTCCACTAAGTGGCCTGTCAAAAATGATCGTACATAGCTAGTTAAGTGGCTCCAAAGATGTTTTTTTCCAGGATTTTTCAAAGAGAATTGAGATGCCTGAACGCGATTAGAATAGTAGGCTATATGAATTTTTATCTAATCCTCCTCACTCCCAGCGATAGTACAAAGCAAGAAATTAACTCACAGGGAAATGGGGTACCTTAGGCTAAGTTCTGCGTTATGTTTGTGATCCAAAATATAGCCTGCAATAGATGCTTTTACAGATCCCTGTCCCTCAGTATTTTAATCTCTCTTTCTCTCTCTCTGATGTAGGCTAGGCATACGTCACCAACATTACACCTCACTGTGTAAGCAGGTTGAGTTGCAGTCCATCTGCAATAAATGTAATATTTAATATTTCGTGATATGGGGGAAATGGGCCTAAGTGAAGCATTAACTGTCCACAAAAGCATACCTAGGAGAGTTGATCATATGTTCCTTACGACCCCGGCTTCCTACATGAACGCACCTAGGAATTCCTGATCATAGACAGGCTTCTCGCTGCGTCACTTTGAAAATGAAACCGAGGCTGAGGTTAACATGGCCACGACGTGAATAAGGCGAAACGGTTCCAGCAAAGTGGCATTCACCAAAGACAGTGGCTGATGTTTACGTCATACCAATAATGTACAAAACATAGCCTACCCTGCCCATTCTATTCCATTTATTATTGTTTTAATTTTTAAGTTTAACGTGTCCAATCTTATAACAAAATCGGAGAAAAAATAAACATCGGCCATTGCCATTGGCCACATTGCTACTTTGAGCATCGGCCCATCCCTATCGAGTAAAATAGAAATATATTTTAGGAATTGCGAAGATCCACCCCACCTTAAAATGTACAGGCCATGGTGTGCATGGTGAGGGCATTGGGTTGGACGTTCGGGGTGTCTCAGGTGAGGAGAGTTGTGGACTTCCCGTGGGGAAAAGGGTTGAGGAGAGTTGTGGAAAGCAGTGTTAATTTCGTTAACGAAGACGACGACGAAAAATATTCGTTAACGAACATTTTTTCTGTGACGAAGACGAGACGTTGACGAGCTAAAAATAATATCTGATGACGAAATTATGACTAAATTTATGCCGCGTTTTCGTTAACTAGACGAGACTGGACTATAATGTTATTTGAGGACTACCAGACATTCAAAATGCATCCTATAGGCTTTTGTCTTTCAAAATGTGCGTCCCTGTCATTGGATTGCGATCGGATAAGGGGCGTTTGCATATCTAGTCAGTATAGCAGCCGCAGTGGATGGATAGACTACAAAAATGCGAACTAGCTATCTGAAACAATGGCCTCAGCACCCGAAGGGGTATGGATAAGGTAACCAGACGTCCCGTTTTTCCCGGGAGTCACAATTCGTTGTCGATTAACTTAAAGTTAGTGAAGGCGGGATAGGCGAAATCACGCTGATAGAAGTGTTCTCTCTGTCGTGCGCGCGCACGCTCCACTTCCTCAGTTCTACAGCGCGCGATCAGTTCTCAACGCTCAAATACACACACAGCAGTCCAAATGTTTATCGTGTAGAGTATCTCACGTAAATACAATAGGTCATGGATTAAGTGAACGTGAACAGGTGGGTGAAAACTGAACGTGTGTCAGTATTTCATGCATGCCTTCCGTCTTAAAAGGACAGCATTCCAAAATTAAATACCTGTCTGTCATTAATTTTAACCAACAAAAGATGTTAAATAAATGTATACATGTTAAGTAAAACCTACAGTATCTGAAAAAATGAGTTTAATTGGGTATCTCTATTGTATTTGTCTTATTGTGCTTCTTTAATATATATATATATATATATATATATATATATATATATATATATATATATATATATATATATACACTATTTTTATAAGCATGCCTTCTTTTTCACTTAAAGAGAAAGTTCACCCAAAAATGAAAATTTTCATAATTTCTTCAAGATTTTCCAAATTCAGTCCTTGATTCAAATTTCTCATAAGCTTAATTGATTTGGTCTAAAGAGAGAAGAATTAATGATTATTTTAATTTGAAAACTACATATAAAATCGCTACCAAAATAGATTTTGGTAACTACAGTTTGGCTAAAACTATTGACTAAAAGTAGTGACTAAAAGTTGACTAAAATGCAATGACTTTTCGTCGACTAAAACAATAAAAAAACTAAAAAGTGACTAAGACTATTACAGTTTTTCTCAAATTAAAAAACACTACGTCTCAAGACTAAGACTAAGACTAAATCAAAAACGTCTGCCAAAATTAACACTGGTGGAGAGCCAAACGGAGACAGGTCTGAGAAGGAACCTGAAAAAATATTTACCATTAGACCCCTATGATCCAGACATATTATGGTGTATTTAAACACCAATCATATTTTCTCCAAAAAACAACTGTAGAAAGCCACCTGACAGCCAAGGTCACATCATGCCACACTTAAAAAAAATTTGATTGGTGACCAGGGTGGGAATTTCATTTGGCCATCGATGTTGCAACTTTTAGGGCACAAAACGAAAGTGGATTTCACAATCTGCCAAACACATCAGTTAATACATCACGCCACAATCATACCGTATGAAAAAAAAAAAAAAAAAAAAAAAAAAAAAATCACAAATCACACCATCATCACAATCATATTGGAATACTTACACAATCCTAAATTCAAATAACACATTAAGCTACATAACACAAAGCACACTCGGGGCATAGTTCATGAAATAGGCTAGTAAGGCTACGTAATACATTTTTACCGGGTATGATGGGGTGGCTATGATGGTGGAGCAATGATGGATAGTGGCACCCATAAAAGTAGTCTAGAGACCGCATAGTTAAGAGATTAGGGGTGCATTCATAAATTAATTCTGAGGGCAGTTTCCGAACCATCAAGAGTGTAGCAGAGCGAGCTCGGAGTGAATTTACAAACAAACCCTAGGTTTACAAGTTCAACTGTGAACATTTCGATGTGTAGCCTAATATACTTAGAATTAAAAACAGTTAATAATAATAATAATAATAATAATAATAATAATAATACATTTTATTTATAATGCGCTTTTCTAGAACCCAAAGCACTACAAACACATAAAATACAAAACTACAATAAATGCAACACAAGGTAGAAACTATAAATCATAAAATACTCATTATAGTACAACACAATAGAATATTACTGACAGTCCATAAAAGCAATTTTTAAAAAGATGAGTTTTTAACAGCTTCTTAAAACTGGCTAGTGTGCTAACAGCAACGGGAAGCGCGTTCCATAACCTAGGTGCAGCAACAGAGAAAGCTCTTCCCCCATCCATTGATTTTAATCTATAGGGAGGCTGTTGAAGAGTAAGAGAATCAGCAGACCGAAGGGAACGAGAAGGCGTGTAATGAGTGACTAAGTCACAAATATAAGAAGGGGCAGTTCCATGTATAGCTTTGTATGTTAATGTTAGCATTTTAAAAACAATACGTGACTGTACAGGAAGCCAATGCAAACTATAAAGCACGCCTGTGATATGTTGACCTGATGGAGTATATGTGAGAATACGAGCTGCTGAATTCTGGATATACTACAGGCGTTTGATTGATTTAGCAGGTAAGCCAATGAATAGTGCATTACAGTAGTCAATCCTGGAAGTAACAAACGCATGAATAAGCCTTTCAGCGTCAGGTGGAGTGAGGAAAGGCCTAATTCTTGCAATGTTTCTGAGGTGATGGAAAGCGGATTTTGTAATATTCCTTAATGTGAGAGTCTAGTGTCAGATGAGTGTCAAAATCACTCCAAGGTTACGAGCCTGAGCAGATGGAAGTACTACACTGTCATCCATAATCAAATTAAGATTTCTACCCTTATGTATAGCCGCTGGTGTGCCAATGAGTAGAACCTCTGTTTTAGAACAATTCAGTTTTAAAAAGTTATGGTGCATCCACGTTTTTATTTCCAGCACACACTCTGAAAGAATTGTTGAGGTGAGAGTAGGATCAGACTTGGAGCTGATGTAAATTTGGGTGTCATCTGCATAAAAGTGATACCCCAAACCATATTTCCTAATAATTTGTCCCAAAGGAAGCATATACAGATGGTAGACAACCAAAATGAGTAATGCCGCCGCGCGTACCGCCGCAGGGCCGCGGCGTTAACTGCAAGTCAGCCGTGTGTTAAATTAATTCGCGAAACTACCGCCAGGTGGCGCAAAAGGGAACGGATTGCGAACTGAATGTTAATTGTAAAATGAGATAAACGGAGGAGGTAAAACAACAATAACATTATGATATAACATTGTACCATCTTAAAAACCATTAAAAATGTACAGTGATTAATTTCAAAATGTAGGATAGTCTTAGGCTACAGTCTACTCATCAAAAATTAAAAGAAAACCTTTACACAAAGGATCTTATGCTTTCTATTGTTATTAAACAGTCATTAAATATCAGGCCTATATATACGGATTAAAAAGCTAAATGTTTTCATTTCGGTTCATTCTTGGTTTAAAAAAAAAATCCTTCAGGTTCCCATTTGCAGATCGAAATGAGAACGGTCCAGCAGTTAGCAATAATTATGATTAATTCTGTTATTATTCCTTGATTTTTCAAACTGCTAACACTTTGCATTTTTGAATTATGCCTTTACTGTGTGACCAAAAATTTTGTATTTTCTGTTTCAGCTGTTTGATCGCGCTGGTGCCTCGCGCACATTCATTGGAAACAGTAGTCGTTCACCGTGCCATCCGGCGCGAGCAGCGGTCCACTTTGGCATATTTTTTGTTAATTATGATTTTTTATTTTTTTTCCGTCGATACTGAAACACGCGTGAACTACCCCCCAGCAGCCCCCCCTAATTTTCCTAATGAATAATAGTTAAGCTTCAAAAGGGGCAACATCACGAATATGGAAATGTTTGGATTTCTCCCGAGTGAGAGAGCCCAACCTTACCTTATGTTTCGCTTTAAATTATTATTATTATTTTTTTTGTTTGTTTGTTTATAGCTAAGCCTATATTATTATATACTGCAATTATATTTATCCATTAGAATTATATATTTGTAATTATGGTTCTGTTCTGATAAATTTGTTACATTTAAAGGATTTGTTGTAAAGTGAAGAGAACTAAAAATATCCTGTTGGCACATTATAACATTATTAGGCCAGCCGTTATTATTTCTGAATGTAATAATATGCAACTTATACATGACTTATATATTTTTTTTTCCTCTCACAAACTTAATTCATTTTTTAGCCTGTTTTAAAAAATAAATAAATAAATAAAATAAAATGACATGCAGCAAACGAAAATAGGCGATTAATCGGTTTATAATTGTGTTACTGTGGGGGTAATTATACTTATTATATACTTAGGAACAGAGTCTGGGCCTCAACTAGCCTATCCAGGGTTTTTTATTTTTTTATATTTTCATTGCATCTGAAAATGACTTTTGTGCAGCACATTCACTTTTCGCACGCTCAACCTGCCTCGCGCGCGTTGCGCAGCTGTGGACGATTTAAAAATGTTTGCTATAAAGGTTGCTGTCCCATTTTATACAGGAATTGTTCATTTAAAAAAAAAAAATGAATTATATTGTTAGTTCTAATTATATTGTTAACACAAGTTCATTTAGGCTATTTAAATGCACTGTGACATTTTACATTTAAACTCCTTGAGATTTTAAAGTCAGTTTAATAGTGTTGAAGTTCAAGTTTTTAAAAACTGGTTTTAAGATGTTTAAATTATTTCTATGAATAATTAAAATATGTTATCAGGTTTTTAATTGCTTAAATTATTTCTATGAATTAAT
This sequence comes from Cyprinus carpio, assembly GCF_018340385.1. Lineage (NCBI taxonomy): Eukaryota > Metazoa > Chordata > Actinopteri > Cypriniformes > Cyprinidae > Cyprinus > Cyprinus carpio. The sequence goes on along the minus strand of NW_024879251.1, from coordinate 124,030 downwards.
AAGTATGTTATGTTTGTTATTCTTGTAAGAAAATAAGTGTTTATTCTTTCAGAAAAATAAGGGAAAAACTATAGGGACGATCCAAATATTATTCATATTTGTTTTGCTTCCCCTATTTATGTAAAAGTACAGCCAATTCTAAAAAAAAAACAAAAAAACAATGTAATTAAAAGTGCCATCTGGCCTGAGTAAAATTTGAACATTATAGCATTGTGACTTTAAAGGTTAGTAATTTAGGAGGTGAAACTACTGTGAAATTACAAATGGTTACGGGATGTTTAAAAGGTAGGCCACTGCAAGGTCTATGGACGTTACCAATAAGCTTTTTTTCTTCCCCGTCCCCTGTTCAATTTTCTTCCCCCCCCCCCCCCCCCCCCCCTTTTTCCCCCCCCCCCCGTATTTTTTTGCTAAAACAATGGCACTTAAAGTTTTGAACTAAAATATTATTTCAACCATCATAGCCTGTGAAAATAAAACAAAATGCATACTTTTCAATGAAAGAACACTGAGGAGTTTGCTTCTGGTGTTTGGATTTTGTACGTTCAATAATTGAAGCTCCGAGTTTCAGGACCACATAGCCAACACGGGGTTTTTTTTATTTTCTCTCTCTCGCTCATCGCTTCTCTCCTCTATTAACTCTCTAATTAACAGCATTACTGACATGAAATACGTCTTCTGTCTTGCTACTTGGCGACTTTGAGCTGGGTCAGTGAGCGGAAGTCCCCCCGCGCGCTGGTGAAGCGGATCATGCTGATGGAGGACTCCACTGGTCGTAAAGCCTTCCGCAACTCTACGTTCACAAATTACAATGATTTCGTAAAAACAATGATTATTATGCAATTGATAATTTGTTATTATTATGGTCGTGGAAGAACATAACTATGGGCTGCGGGAAATAATGAATAAACATATTAGGTCTGTGCCTGTGAGTGCAGGCATTTTTCCAACCCAGTACACTGACAACACACCGTTCCTCGCAGCCAACAAACAGACCGAGTTCGTTCGCTGGAGGGGTTTGGGTAGTTTCGTATAGCTTGTGGGGGGTGATATAAAGTGTGAATCTCTTGTCTTTCATATTCACAGTGTCTTATTAGGGTATCAAACTTGCAGAACGGGTTAGAAGGGCCCCCATTTTGGTTTTAGGGCAACTTTGAAAAAATTTTTTGATCCCCTCAATTTTGACTATGTATAGCGCAATTATTTTATTAGTTTTTTAAATTTTCGAGGAAGTTTTTTAAACTAAAAAATAAAAATAAATAAATAAATTGCAAACTGTTGTTTTAATTTTTTATTTTTTTCGCTAAAATTTTTTTTTTTTAGACTATGAAAAAAAATTCTCACAGAATGTCCCTTTATAACCAATATTTAACCATTTCTTATGTTTCAAAATCCCAAACAATCCAGACCATATATCCGCTACAGTTTTTAAGGGCTTTTTTGATTTGGGAAACAATGCATTACAGAAGAAAAAATTTTTTTTTTTTTTAGTTTTGGGGATCCAGAGGAATGGTGCATATCACTTCAGATGTCTTACTGATGATAGTGTAGCCTTTTAGTGAAAGAAACCCCTCGCACACCCGTAAATAGGTGGTAGAAAAAAAAAAGACCCGGGTGGTCGTAAAACATAAAGGATCTCCCCCACACTATCTTAAACCCCTTTCCAAAAAAATTTTTATCACACAACTTTTGGGCACACCCCTTCTCAGGAGTAACAAATTTTAAATTTACTCTTTTAGATAAAAACTGACCAATTACGAGTTCCATCTGCAAAAAATTTAACTCATTGGAGTATAAATTTCACCACATCTAAACAGTTTTATGTTACAACAATCCGACACCTAATTAACAATTCTCCAAAAAAACCCAACAACATCGTCATAAAAACCTCAAATTGTAATTCAAAAAGTTATACAATCTCGGTTCCACGTCACTCAAAACCCCATATACATAGTGGAAAAAAAACCCCCATTCAAAAAAATTGGTGACTATAGCATCATTAAATAATGCTTTTATCGTTTATACCCATAGGTATAAAAATTTGGGGGTGTAAAACCAAAAATTCGCGTCTTTGAGAAGTAATTCAAAGTCTCTTAGTTCCCCTAATTCTTTTTTTTAACTGACGTGCGTTTTTTTTCCCCATAGCCATCACAAGGGCAAAAGGATCAAATAGCCTATTTAAAAAGCACAAACCAAAGCCCAATCTGCTGAAAGGGTTTTGGCCTTCTAAAAAAAAAAAAAATCATTTTATTTCAATTTTTCGTTTTTGTGTTTCAGAGGAAAACTGTTAAAGGGACTCCCGTTTCAGACCGTTTTTGAAAGAAAAATTTATGCAAACGTGTTTAAAAAGTTTAAAAACTTTAACAAAATTCTAGAGGGTATTTAAAGGTCTGCCTCCCTTAAGATTTTTTTAGTTCTAGTCGTTCTTTTCATTATTCAAATATCGCAGGTTTTACTACATTTTCATTAATCCATAGACCTTAAAAATTTCGCGCTCAAACACTGCTTAGCAGAAGTACCCTTTGTAAAAAAAAAAACTTTAATTTTTTTTAATAAAAAATGTTTTTTTGTCGCGCAAGATGAAATTTACAGTGCGACTCTCTCCCCGAACGCCCCTTTAAAAAGGAATACAACCTTTACAGATTACCAATGCTTTCGTTTTGAAATTTATTCGTTTAAAAACATTTTAAGCTTTCTTGATATGACAAAAAAAACTAGCGCGCTGGAATCCCTTGTATCCTCTGGGCTCTTGGGAAAGGGTTAAATGTAAGAAAAAAAATTTTGGAAAAAAATCCCAGTCCATGCAATCATAGGATGCAAAAGTTCAAAAGAGCCTTTAATGTTGGGTAAAGCATTTAAAACACCACGCGTATCGCCCATTGGCCTTCATCAGGGTGTTGGTAACAACAAGACAGAATCACTCAATCTTATGTTGCATTGGTTTCAGGTGTGCCACTCTGGTATTGCAACACAATTTTTGGCCACTAGAGGCAATAGTTCAGACTAATGGCTAATAACCAAAGGTCAAAACCATACAAATACCAGATAAGGGATCTCCAGTTGAAAAAAGAGTAACACCAATACAAACTCTTGTGTATTTAATGTTTATTTGATTGACAAAAAGTCCAAAGAAAGATTTCCCATGTTTTCACTGACCAAATAAACAGTAAATCATGTAAATATTAAGATAACTACCTGGGCAGAGACACGTTTAACAATGTGTCACAGCAACTTTCTTTTTATTACAATGTTTTAATTGTTTGTAAATCTTGGATACTAATTGTTTTTTTAACAAGAACTTCAGCTGCTCATCAGTCTGTGTTCATCATTGCCTGAATGTCCTTTTCATGATGGGTCATACATGTTCAATATAGGAGACAGATCTGGACTGATCTAGCACATTCACTCTGTCTCTACGAAACCATGCTGTTGTAGCACATGCAGAATGAGAGCTGGTGTTGATCTTGGTCTAATAACCATGGAATTCTCATGAAAGACCTCATCTTGATCTCAGTAGATTGTCTCTGTACAATGCCAATATAATGCCTCCATATCAGTGTACCCTCACACATGCCAGTCACCCATGCCTCTTGCTCTGATAAATCCCCAATCCCCATCCAATGAGAAATGTTAGCTTTTGCATCTATTATGGTGGGGAAGTCTGGATGACCCCATTTATCTTTAGGACTGAGAACTCAGACAATTTTTATGTCTCCCTTATCTTACACACTCAGTTCAGTTCATGGAGCTCTCTTTTACCAAGCTAATGAACTGAATCAGGAGTGTTTAAATAAGGGAGACATGCAAAATGTGCATAGCAGAGAGTCCACATGACCAGGACTAAGAACCAGGTCCTAGGGATAAGCAATGAATGGAGTGCACCTGGCCTGCAGAATTAGCTCCAACCCTAGTCAAACACACCTGACACACGGTGAGATTTATTTATTTTTTATTGTGACTGGAGCTTAAATCTGTAGGACAGCAGTGCTCCTGGACCTGTGTTGCCTATCCCTGCAGTAGCCAAACAGTTGTCTTAATTAATATATTTTAAATTAAGCACATCAATATACATAGTAACACAATTTATCTTTGAAGCATAGAACTTCAAAAAAAAGAACTGAGATACTACAATATATAATGTATTAGCAAACACATTCTTGTTATTTTGTAGATGTATGCAGTGCTTCCCAAACCTGTCCTGCACTAGCACATTCTTGGAGGACCCCCATCACTGCACATTTTGCATGTCTCCTTAATCAAACACACCTGATTCAGGTCACCTGCTCATTAGTATAGACTGACAGACTTGAAATTGGTGTGTCAGACAAAGGAGACATGCAAAAAGTGCAGTGTTGGGGGTCCTCCAGGAATGTGGTTGAGAACTACTGAGTTAAAGGATTAAGAAGTGGGACGTACAGCAGAAACAGTTTATATACCATTTATCACAGTCAGTCAACATTCACCATGGTATCCACCATAGAATTAATAGCCATTTCTCTAACACAGCAGTGGGTGGTAGGTAAACAATAACTGATAAGATCATGATTTATATAGATTAATTATAAGCACTACTGAACATGTAAACTCAAGCATCTACGTTAAGACACATCATAAAAAGTAGGTATAGAGCCTTATTATTAAGAGTAAGGCATGTAGGATTAGCTTTGGGTGCCAGCATACTTAAGTGTTAAAGGGACTGAGAAGGTAGATAATTTGACTATGAGATCTTTTTTTTCTTTTCTTCACCTCTCCTCTCCTCTTTCGTGTCCAATCCAGTAGGTGGTGGAAATGGAACATTTTGCGTTGGTTTGCTAACAGCGATTAAACGAGAAACAAAGAATTCAAAAATCAAGAGGGAGGTAGCTATTTGGCGGCCAGTGGCGGGATCCAAAAACTTTGAAAAGGAGATTGAAAAATATTGTAGCCTACTGTGTGTGACAAAATGACGACTCATACATACAGGTAAGTTTACAATAGGTTATTTCATGAAGTGGCATTAAATTTAAAAACATTTTGATACATTCATTTTTATCAGGTAAGCGGATGTGTTCTGACAGAAATATTTTCAAAGTGTAGTTCACTGGTAAAGTATTTCAGGATCTTGAATTTTATCGACCACTCAAGGTACACATTGAGCTGGTTACAAAGACATTGGAAAAAAAAAGAATGAGGATTCAATTAAGTAGGCTACTCATATACGATAACATTTAGTAAACGCCACATAATATGCTGCCATGACAGAAATTTAGTAAATTAGTGTATTTTATAATACTTTAGGTGTGTAGATTGATTAATTGGTAGTATAGGATTAACAGAGAGGGCTTGCAGAGACACATTATAATTTTTTCAATAATGGTCTTGCTGACCCACACCTCTGCACACTTTGTACCGTATTTTCCAGACTATAAGTCACACTTTTTTTCATACTTTGGCTGGTCCTGGGACTTATAGTCAGGTGCGACTTATTTATCAAAATTAATTTGACATGAACCAAGAGAAATTAACCAAGAGAAAACATTACCATCTACAGCCGCGAGAGGGCGCTCTATGCTGCTCAGTGCTCCTGTAGCATACACCTGAAAACATTAACTGAAAACAACTGAAAACTGTTAACTGAAATAATAACTTAAAGACAACTGAGAGAGACTGAATGCAAACAAAATGCCCTCAAAAAGAAAATCCTATTCTGCAAATTACAAACTGTAAAATATGGTAAAATATGCACCGATCTGATAGGTGACAGGAGCACTGAGCAGCTTAGAGCGTCCTCTCGCGGCTGTAGATGGTAATGTTTTCTCTTGGTTGTAAATAAATGCGACTTATAGTCCAGTGCGACTTATATATGACTTTTTTCCTCGTCATGACCAAAATATTTACCTAAAAAACTTATACCCATTTTCTAATTTAAGTCCAAAAAATACAGTATATGTCTCTTATTTAGAACACCTGATTCAGATCATGAAATGTGTGACAGACAGAAAAGAGAAACATAAATGCGGACGGCAGCGTGACCCTAGGACCAGGATTGGAACTACTAGAAGATAGTGCACATAGGGATGACATCAAAACATGATGATTTTCCTATAGGTTCTTTTCCCCAAATCATGAGCAAATAAGGGCTGTGGTAAACATAACTTGACAATACTTTGATGTTTCCTTTTATAACAAATTTTATGTGATATGTGCAGCCTTTGAAGTCTTACTTCAATAAGAATGATTTGTAATACATTGTTAACTTAACTTGTAATTGTTATTTAACTATATATATATTATTTATATTTATTTTTTACAGCCAGCAGATGGTGTTGAACCAGATTGCAGATGCACTGGACATAATAGCAGCTGAACTTCAAAGACCCCCAGCTGAGACTGATCATGTTCTCATTAGCTTAGAGAACATCAGCAGTGTCTTGGTGGTTTTAGCTGCCATTGGGGAATTGCCCAATGAGGAACGGGTGTTTACTGTCTTGCACATGTTAATTCAGGAGCTTGAGGGAAGCAACTCCATGACAGTGATGTCAAGGGAACAGCTAATGTTCCTTCTGGAGAACCACTTTAGAGTTGCCGACATAGCCCGTATTTTGGTGTAAGCACAAGAACCATCCACAGGAGAATGGTTAAATATGGCCTGTCCGTGCGACAGACTTATTCTGACATTACAGATGAACAACTTGGGTGAGTGATCTATGACTTCCCTCTCCATTGTCCAAATGCTGGTGTATGGACTGTGACTGGACATCTCAATTCTCGTGGAATCCGGTAAGTTACGTGTGTGTGTGTATATATAAATGTATTTGTGTACTGTGTATATATACTGTATGTATACAGTAGTCAACATTTGAAGTGGATCAAAAACTTTAATCAAAGTTATCTGAAAACTTAAGATGTGTTCTTGTCTTAGGACAACTTTGATAAACTTTTTTGATCCACTTCAAACGTTGACTACTGTATGTGTGTGTATATATATATATAAAAATACACACATACACTGATTGTCACCCCCTTCTGAACTACATTTCACACTTACTGTCACGGGTCTGTTCTGTGTCTCCCTGGGTGGCCACTAGAGGTCTCACTTCCCCTGATTGTCACCCCCTTCTGAACTACATTTCCCACTAGCCTTATCTGTTCATCACTGTTCATTGTGTTCAGCTGTCACCACTTACCTTGTTTGCACCTGTCTTTAAATACCCTGGTTGTTTCTGTCATTGTTACGGAGTCCTTGTTGCCTGTCACCCTGCTTTTTTTCCTGGTTCCCTAGTGGATGTTCGTGTTTCGTGTTTTGGACTGTTTTAATGTCACCCTGGTTTCGTGTTTCCTTGCTTTGTTTGTGTTTCTTGTTTGGACGGATTACCTGGATGTTGACCTTTGCCTGGATGTTTTCTGATTTTGGATTGCCTCAATAAAACACTGCACTTGGATCTACCTGTCTGTGTGCGTTTCGTGACATATATATACCGTGTGTACACATTTTATTATTCTTTTTTTTTTTTTTAAGCAATCCAAATTTATTGAGTTTAAATAGGAAGCCATGCAATGATCCTTGTTGACCAATGTGTTTGTATTTGTGCAGGATGATCTCGGAATTTCATAAGACTCAATCTGCATTAATAAATCTGTCTTTTTAGGTGTGTTGTATTGGCCCTCAGTATCACTTTAGGTGAATCTTACAATGAATAAATGTTAATGTCTTACTAACGTTTATCCTCCATAGACTTTAAGATGTCACTGCCTGTGAAGGATTGAATATAATTAACACATTATTATTATTATTATTATTATTATTATTATTATTATTATTATCTCTACTCCTGAAGAGTCCAACAGTTCAGAGTGCGGCAGACTCTAAAGGCTGTTGATCCGTTTGGAAATTTTCTTCGCGGACTTCAGCTTAATGTTGTTCCAAGGGTTCCATACGCTGTTCCAGGTCCTCTCTCCCTGTGGCACATAGATGGTAACCATAAACTGATACGGTAAGATTACTATTTACTTTTTTACATGTCAATGTAGCTTATTGTTGATGTAATTAGTTATTTTCTTATTTTTCTTACCTTTAAGATATCATAACTATTTTTTCCCATTTCATTAAACAAATTATTTTGTCTTTGCAGCTGGAGAATTGTTATATAGAGGCTGTGTTTGGATTTTCTGTCGAGATTTTAATAAACGTTGATATGGTTGGTCAGTACTGCTCGATCAAGAACTGCCACAGCAGGTCACACGATGGTTCAGGGAGGAAACTGAACAACGGAATACGTTTTTTTCAGCTTTCCTTCCTGGAAAAAACAACAAGGGAAGCAGGTGTAGGAGCTGCTGAATCAAGTGGGTTGCCGCAATCAGGAGAGAAAAATTTTACTTAAAAACATTCCTGCATCAGCGAGAGTGTGTTCGCTGCATTTTCAGTCTTGTTTTTATGCTAACACTGTCAAACAAACTTGTAAATGTAAATTATGTATTTCAATGAAAAAAAATGTAACGTAAATTATTGATTGTAAATTATGTATTCATTAATTTCTAATCAACATAATCACATGAATTACAAAAATAAATCTGCCCACCACAAGCAAAATAAAACTGGGTTTTTAGACAATTTTGATGATTACAACATTTTTTTTTTTTTTTTATTAAATGCAAATGCGCAAACCCAGTGCTCATGACTCTTTAAAATAACATAACTTTAGCTGAATATTTAGCATTTTGTTTGTTTTAATAATTTGGTCAAAAACACAAGTTCCTTCTTATGAACATGTGTTGATTCATTGCACAGAATACAACAGAGAACGAATCAATTTTACAGAATCATTAAGATACGTAAGTATTAATACATTGTCAGTAAATAGCATATTTCTTTTAGCTGGTTTGCCAACCGCCATAAAACTCCGAAAGAAGTTTATCCCGATAGGGTTCCTTCTCTTTTTCATTTATAAAGGGATTTTTGCGCAGGTTATGGCGTTTTATAAATCGGAAAACTTTTGTGTGTACGCAAAATCTAGCTTTTGTGCCTACGTACACTTTTAGGAGGAAATCTACGGAGAGTTTTATAAATGAGACCCCAGGTCTGTGTGGAATCACAGTACATCGGACATCCAAATGTTCATTTCGCTCATCGACCTCAAATGTGGCTTATCATTTGAAACAAGTAGCAGCAACATTACATGGCCAGTCTCTCTTATCATAAACTGGAAAAATGTGCACTATTGAAGTGTTTGTGCGGAGTGTGGAAGCTGAATAGTAGCGCGCTCATTGCATGACAGTTAACTTAAAATACTCATAATTTTTGGTCATACAGATAAGAGTAATACATCTTTCCAATCTGTGAAATGCCTTTTATTTTTGTGCACTCACAATAAAAACAAAAATGTTGTGCTTTTGTAAAATAATGAAAGCAAACAGGATGTGCTTTCTGCCATCTAGGTCTCTGTAAACTGTGAGCGCATCAAAAAACAAAACTCTGTGCTTGCCTCACAGACATGAAAAATATATATATAGGAAATGTCTATTGTTAAATGAACCAATTCAAATGAAAATCAAATATTTTTAGATTATGTAATCCATATGAAACAAGCACAACCACTGTGGAGATGACGAGCCAGGCAAAAATACAGAAAACACTGGTTTATCAATGAGTTATTATAATGTTAAGGTAGTCTTCTTGCTGTTTGTTCCCTGAAGCATTCATAATCATCACTTCTGCAGTGCGCTGTGGCAAGCTTTACGCGTGCGCTTGAGCGCTGATAGTCTATAGGCAATTTTTTTTTCAGAATCAGAATCAGAAAGAGTTTTATTGCCAAGTATGCTTGCGCATACAAGGAATTTGTTTTAGTGACATAAGCTTCCAGTACACAAAAGACAACAACACACAGTCAAAAAAAATAAAAATAAAAACCCTTTGCAGATAAATAAGTGTATAAACAATTGTGCTATAAATGATAATGGAATTGGATTGAGTAAGATGCAGGGATGTACTAGGATGAAGGGGTAACAAATAAATATAAGGATATTGCACATTTTTATTGTATAAGTGGGGAACATTTAACTGTTCATGAGGTAGATTGCCTGGGGGAAGAAACTGTTCTTGTGCCTGACTGTCCTGGTATTTGCGGCTCTGAAGCGCCGGCCAGATGGCAAGAGTTCAAAGATGGGGTAACTTGGGTGTGAGGGATCCAGAGTGATTTTCTGAGCCCTTTTCCTCACTCTGGATGTATACAGTTCTTGAAGGGTGGGCAGGGGGAGTACCAATAATCCTTTCAGCAGTCCGAACCGTTCTCTGTAGTCTTCTGATGTCTGATTTTGTAGCTGAACCAAACCACACAGTTATTGAAGTGCACAGGACAGACTCAATGACGGCTGAGTAGAACTGTTTCAGCAGCTCCTGTGGCAGGTTAAACTTCCTCAGCTGGCGAAGGAAGTACAACCTTTGTTGGGCCTTTTTAACAATGGAGTCAATGTGATTGTCCCACTTTAGGTCCTGAGAGATGGTGGTTCCCAGGAATCTGAATGACTCCACTGCAGCCACAGTGCTGTTCATGATGGTGAGTGGGGGGAGTGCAGGGGGGTTTCTTCTGAAGTCCACAATCATCTCCACTGTTCTGAGAGTGTTCAGCTCCAGGTTGTTAAGACTGCACCAGACAGCCAGCTGCTCAACCTCTTGTCTGTAAGCAGACTCGTCACCGTCCTGGATGAGACCGATGAGTGTGGTGTCGTCTGCAAACTTCAGGAGCTTGACAAAGGGGTCTTTTGAGGTGCAGTCGTTGGTGTACAGCAAGAAGAGCAGTAGGGAGAGAACACATCCCTGAGGGGCACCAGTGTTGGTGGAGTGGCTGTTTGACATGAATTCCCCCAGTCTCACTAGCTGTTGCCTATCTGTCAGAAAGCTGGTGATCCACTGACAGATAGAGCTAGGAACAGAGAGCTGGGTCAGTTTGGTCTGGAGTGCTGTTGGGATGATGGTGTTGAAAGCCGAACTGAAGTCCACAAACAGGATCCTCACATAAGTCCCTGTTTTGTCCAGATGTTGCAGGATAAATTGCAATCCCATGTTGATTGCATCATCCACGGACCTGTTTCCTCGGTAAGCAAATTGCAGGGGGTCCAGTAAGGGTCCAGTGATGTCATTCAGATAAGCCAGAACCAGTTTTTTCAAACGACTTCATGACGACAGATGTTAGAGCCACAGGTCTGTAGTCGTTAAGTCCTGTAATCTTGGGTTTCTTTGGAATGGGGATGATGGTGGAGCGTTTGAAGCAGGAAGGCACTTCACACAACTCCAGAGATCTGTTGAAGATCTGTGAAAAGATGGGGGCCAGCTGGTCAGCACAGGTTCTCAGACAGGCTGGTGTAACGCCATCTGGGCCTGGTGCTTTTCTTCTTTTCTTCTTTTGAAGACCTGGTGCACATCATCTTCACAGATTTGAAGAGCAGGAGGTGTGGAGAGGGGGATTGCAGGAGGTGGTTAACGGTTGTGTAGAGAGATGGTCAGAATGGGTGTTGGGGGTTTCAAATCTACAATAAAACTCATTCAGGTCGTTAACAAGTCGTTGATTAGCCTCAGTGCAGGAGGATGGTGTCTTGTAATTAGTGATGGCTCTCAGTCCACTCCACACTGAAGTTGAGTCGTTGGAAGTGAACTGATCTTCCAACTTTTTAGCGTAGGTCTTTTTAGCCGCTCTAATCTCTTTGTTCAGTGTGTTCCTGGCCTGATTGTACAAGACTCTGTTCCCATATCTGTAGGCATCCTCTTTGGCCTGACGAAGATGTCTGAGTTTTGCTGTAAACCATGGCTTATCATTGTTAAATGTTAAATAAGTCCTGGTAGGAATACATATATCCTCACAAAAACTAATATATGATGTTACGGTCTCTGTGAGTTCGTCCAGATCGGTGGTAGCAGCTTCAAAAACACTCCAATCAGTGAGGTCAAAACAGGCTTGTAAATCCTGCTCTGTTTCATTGGTCCATCTCTTTACAGTCTTTACTACAGGTTTACCAGATTTAAGTTTCTGCCTGTAGGTTGGTATAAGATGAACCAGACAGTGATCAGACAGTCCCAAAGCTGCACGCGGAACAGAGTGATATGCATCCTTTATTGTGGTGTAACAGTGATCCAATATATTACTGTCTCTGGTGGGACATGTAACATGCTGTCTGTATTTTGGCAGTTCACGGGAGAGATTGGCTTTATTAAAGTCCCCAAGAATGATCAAAACAGAGTCCGGGTGTTGTTGTTCTGTCTCTGTGATCTGGTCAGCGAGTCTCTGTAAAGCCAGACTTACGTGCGCTTGCGGAGGGATATAAACACTCACCAGAATGAACGAGTGAAACTCCCGCGGCGAATAGAACGGCTTGCAGTTAATGAAGAGTGTTTCGAGATCTGAGCAGCACATCTTCTTTAACAAGGTTACATCTGTACACCACCGTTCATTGATGTAAAAGCACGTCCCACCGCCGCGCGATTTCCCCGTTGATTCTGCGTCGCGATCCGCTCTGAACAGCTGAAAGCCCGGCAGATGGAGCGCGCTGTCCGGTATGGCGTCATTGAGCCAGGTTTCCGTGAAACACAGAGCAGCAGAGTGTGAGAAATCCTTATTTGTCCGAGAGAGCAGAAGGATTTCGTCCGTTTTGTTGGGTAGACAAAAATTAAAGGCTCACTATTATGAATTATATGGCTTATTAATATAAACATGAGATTAGTCGACTAATTGCTTAAAATGAATGACTAGTAGTCGACCATAAAAATCTTTAGTCGAGGGCAGCCCTAACCAAAACAATACTTAACTGATAAGGACAAATAAGTGGTTCACAAACATTTGATGATTTTGTTCACTGCTTACTCCCAGGTGTCCCTAGTTTACAGAGCATGAGTAGTTCTGAAATGGGTATTATCATTGGGACTAACAATTCTATTCAGATACAACAAATACCTGATGGACGAATTTAACAGCGTCCATGGTTTTCTTACGTACTGCTCCACTTTGCTTCTAATAACTTGGAGAAGTGGAATTCACAGCCTATCCAAAGACCAAAAATCTTGCTTGTAGTGCAATAAGTAACTACACAATGAATATCTTATTTGCATCATGTATGCTTTCTTTTTCACTTGTTATACTCGGAAGATCTGTGAGCGCGTAGAACTATGTAAACTTGCGAAAACAAAAATGAGATCAGCGCGGATTCTGACTAACCTACAGCAAACACCTTTGTTTGGCCTTCGATTTCAAAAGAAACGCACGCCTGTGATTGGTTACAGGTGACGTTAGACATATACCCTATTCGAAACCAGAGCGCGGACATAAAAACACACCAGAGTGTCTGAAAGCCATGGACTTTGAGCAGGTACAGAATTGAGTTGGTACCACTGGTACTGTAATAAGATTATATTTTGAGTACTTTTAAGCTAACCTTTATTTGATGTGACACTGAAGTAGGATAATTTTGTACTATTTTGACTATTTTCTTATACAAAGAAAAATATATTACATTCATTATCTTATGATTTTAAAACATATTTACTTAAAATTAAGTAAATAAAAAAACAGCAACATTACAAAAACCAATAATGAAAAACATGAAATACACAGCAATATTACCGCTATGTCAAATTTTTAATCTCAAAACACCAGAAGCGCATATGACAGTATTAATGAAAAACATCAAACAATAGCAACATTGCAAAAATGAATTTTGAAAAACATGCAATTCACAGCAATAACATTTCTAGGTCAAACAGTCATCTCAAAACACTTGAAGTGCATATGATAGTAAATATGAAGAAAAATCAAACAATAGCAAACATTACAAAAAAATTAATATTAAATGAATATCAACTTGCAATGCAGTACAATTCATGATACTGATTTCACAATACGATTTTGTCATGTTCTCAGTCACCAGCCCAGAACTACATTTCCCAGCAGCCTGTCTGGTTCACACCTGCACCCTATCCTTAATCAGCACACCTGTTACTAAACGCCTCATTTTCCCCATGCTATATAAACAGTCACATCACAATTTTCTGGTCTCATTGCAGTTTCTCCAGTTCTCCAACCTTGCATTTGTTTAATTCTCCAGTTTACCTACCTGCCAAATGAAGGATACATTGTGTATGGATGGTGAAGTTTTATGTTTTCTGGAGTTTTGGTGAACATCAACCTGTCTACTCATCTGCAGTACTTACCTGGATTCCCCTACCTGACCTTCTCTATTGGCCACACAAATCTCACCATTAGAAATTCTGCTGGACCAAACCCAAGAGGAGGCCATTCCCTGGTGGAGTGGGCCCTGGCTCCTATTTACTAGCAAGCAGTAAAGTCTGCTTTGTAACTGGCAGCCCTTTACAGCAGCCTCTGAAGCAGACAAATAGCTGCTCTGATTGTCTGAAAGACCAGAGCGTTCAATAGCCCTAACCACTGGATTGGGACCTTGCTCACCATCTGCTCCGTCTGAGTGCTAGAAGGGTAATCTAGGGTTCCCACTCTTTCATGAACACCAGATTCAAGGACTTTTTAAAGTACCATTTTATTAAATCAAGCACCTTTGAAATTCACACCCCCAGCACATAACATCATGAAAGTCCTTACTGTACTTACCGTTTCACTTACACTTAATATTTACATAAAGAAATGTCAGAGTAATAATGATGTTTTGAATGTGTAGGTTTTATAAATTTAAACCGTTTTAGACAGTCGTGTTTAAAGGACTTGAAATCCATTAAATTCAATACTGCTAATATTCAAATGCAGTTTCTGAAATATTGATAAAAAATACATTACACTGGTTTTTGCTGTAGTTGTACAAAATTGAAGAGTTTTTAAATTAAGAATGTCTCAATTTTTTAATTAATAAAAAGCTGTTAAATGTTGTAATAACATAGTAAAACCTGTTAACATTAAACATTTGCACATTCATTCAATAGAGACGTGTCAAAATTATTTTGTAAGTCTCTTTTTATTGTAAATCCCATTCTTCATCTTTGACCTAGAGCAGGGGTTCTCAACCTTTTGCAAATCGGGCCCCCCCAGAAGCTGGTTCAGTGCAGTTGGGGCCCCAGTGACCCCCCCCCCCACCACCACCACACACACACCAGATAGATAGATAGATAGATATCCCTAGGCTATTATTTTTAGGCCCACATTATTATTATTATTATTATTATTATCATCATCATCATCAGTAGCGGTTGGTAGGCCTATTATCATTACTAGGCTGTTGTTATAATTGGCAGTAGCACCAGACTTCTAATGTGAGCTTGCAGGCATTATTATTATTATTATTATTATTATTATCATCATCTTCAGTAGGCCTATTATCATTACTAGGCTATTGCTATTAGGGATGCACCGGTTGACCGGCCATAAATCGGAACCGGCCGGTTTTTGTTCTTTTTTCGGCCGATTTTTCCGGAAGTGCGCCCACATGCACAGACTACATTGTAATCATTCGCTATCATGTCATTTGTGTGGAAGTATTTCGAAATCTGTGCGCAGGACACGGGCAGTTGTTCAGCACTTGAAGTGCAGAGTTACATGTCTGAGGCGAACAACCTACTGCACAAAATAAGAACCCCTTTCCTCAATGAAGCTGCACGAGCGTACTGTACCTGTCCGCGCCCTGCACAAGCATAGAGTGAAGGGATGTTCAGCTCAACTTCTCGCGTGTTGGATGAAAAACGAAAATGACTAAAATGTTTTTTTTTTTTTTTTTTTTGTAAAGTAGAACTTGCATACACGTTTGAGAAGCCAGAAGTAAATTTCAGCTCTGTATAGGATGATTATTTTTATTTTACCTTAAAATTTCATCGACTTAATTTAAAATTCACCTTCTGTAGCACAATGAAAAAAAAAGTGTTTCATTCATCCAATTAAAACATTTTAGGCTAATGAATCACATCTATTTCTTTTTTTTTAAACTTGAGACAATAGTTATTTATTTTTCATTGGCTCAAGTAAAAAAATATAGATGTGAATCATTACTCTATTTTTTTTAATTGGACGAAACACTTTGCATCTTTGTTTTATTCGCACCAACATTATTTGACTTTAACATTTTGGAATAATTTATTCATATAGCATACTTTTATTTAGTCTCACTTTTATTTAAAACCAAATTTAAAAACTAAAACAAATACTGAATGCTGATTAAGAAACCTCTTATTGAATGTGTGTTGATTGTGTTGTTTAGATTGTAGAATATGCAGTTGTTGCCTTTAATTTCACATGGTTACAGTTAATCTTTTCATTTAAGGCCAGTTTATGTAGTTTCAATCCAATTCAAAAACAAAAGCTAAATGCTGATGTCTGTACCATCTATGTTTGTATTGAATGTAGGCAACTTACTGTGCAGTTACTGCCGTTAATTTCAGATGGTTACGGTTATTGTTTTCAATAGTCAAAAGCTAGTTTGGCCTATTAAATACCAAATAAACATCTTGTTTATGCATACTTTTCTTCTTTCTTGTTTGTTGCTTAAAGAAAAAAAATCGGAAATCGGTATTGGAATCGGCCAGTTTGCTTGTAAAAAATCGGAATCGGCAATGAAAAATCATGATCGGTGCATCCCTAATTGCTATAATTGGGAATTGGCACCAGACCTCTGATATTAATTTATGCTTTATTATTATTATTACTAGGCCTAATAGTAGGCATCATCTGCAACTTTTTACAGAAGCTTGCAGGTAGGTGATGTTAATGTGAGACCTGAGCCTGTTTTGCCTTGCAAAGATCCTCAATTCTTGGCTCAATGGTTGATAAACATAGCCTCAAATCATCCTCGATTTGTGCACGATTGCGGTATTTCGTTTTGAGTGCAATCATTTTTGAGAATCCTGCCTCACACAAATATGTCGACGCGAAAGGAAGGAGAATCTTCAAGGCAACGTCACAGAGCTGAGGGTCAATGCATCAATGCTGCCCAGAATGAGGAAAGAGGGCAGGAGCTAAAGAGTTCCTTCAGTCTACTGTCACTCTTCAGCTCAATAAGCTGTTCCTGCGTATCAATTGATAGCTCGTTTGCTGTGCACACAAATGGATCTCGAACCCACGCAAAAGAGCGATAATCCTCTTTAAAGTATGTCACAAATTGTTTTCTCATTGCTGACAGGTGCTCAGACGCTGATTGAAATAGGGAGGAGAAATCGTGTGACGTGCCTGCATCAGTGATAAAGTCTGCAAGGCTGTTCCCTCGACTGATGCGGCCATGCCAGAGGTGTAGTTTGGACGGGAGAGGGCTCACGGCAGCACTTGCTGCTCGTTGAGAACAGTAGGCCTAACTGCACAGTGATTCGTGCTTTCGAGTCTCCAAACACCACAAAAGTCTCCAAAAACACCAGTAAAAGTTGCTGGATTTGTCGCTTTTGACAAAAAATAAATAAATAAATAATTAAAAAGTCGCCAGGAGGATGATTTGTTTGTGTTATAATCAGTGCTTGAAGTGGGGGAAAAAGGTGGCGGTACTCTCTTTGCATTGGCAAATCATGACATTTTTACAGTGAAAAACAATTGGAGATATTGCTGTTACAACAATTTATTGTTAAATATTTATTAACAACATAAATGTATTTAAACATGTTTGTATGTGCGTGCGTGCGTGTGAGCATTTCACAAAAACTAAAGGAAAGCTTGTATATAAGCATGTGTATATATATATATATATATATAATACGACCTCACGTTTTATACGTTTGCAGCCTCTGAAACTTCCGTCCGTCATAAAAATTAATTTGGATGGTTCGATTTTCTGCATTTTTTCGCATCCGTAGCAAATATTTTGAGGGGTGTTTCTGACAATTGAGAGCCACCAAATGACGAATATGGAAAAACGAATACGACAGTTTCGGACTCAGTCAGGGTGCAAGGACCTTAAACTTTTGAGGCTTGCGCAGCTTCTCGAGGAGAAATCAAACAAATGAGCGCCGTTTTCTAAAGTCTATGAGCGCAACACACACAAATAAACTAAACTGACATACTGCAGTTAAATTTCAAAATGTGGTGTTTTTATATTTATAATATTTGAATACAGTTCAGCAACATCACACGACCTGACGACCAAGAGAGCTGACAACTGACCATCACTTAATTTACCATCACCTCGCGATTCAAAATGTGACACTGATATGACAGTTCAACAAACAAGTTAATAATATTAAGCCACTTACATTTTAGACGAAATAATGACTGTTTTGGTCTATTTTAGCAGCGAAAATAGATCCGATGAATCCAAAGAAAGATCACAACATAGCGCATCTCACAGAAACACTCAACCGTGTTTTGAATGATTCAGTGTTTTGAACAAATAATCTTATAAAAAGAACCAATCAACCATTAACAAAGCAGATTAGTCTCAAATATAATTCATGCAAAAAACATGATTCACACATGCGTAGACAATTTCGACTCGCTTAATAAAAACCGCTTATCACCTGCGTTTGCGCTCACTATCGACAAACCAATCAAATTTGTTCAATAGTTTTTTTTTTTAATCAGTCAAAACACATTTTCATTTTTATTCAGGAGTTATGCATATACAAAACTATAACTTTTTATGACAGTAGTTTAGTGATAAAAAAAATAGTATATTTTTTTTTTTCAGTTTTTTTTTCCTCCCATCCTGTAGCCTACTCGCGCCCCACCGGTTGAGAACCAGTGACCTAGAGGGATGCAGCTGCTCAAACATGCAGCTTCTCAAAACTTCAATATTTTTTGAAAATATTTCTTGAACATTTTAAACCATGTACATGTGCAAATCTACAAAAAAAGAAGAAGAAGAAAAGAAATTAAAAAATGACTTTCTATTTGCTTTTAAACTTTAAACGCTTTTCACTAAGCTGTTTTTCCAATTTTTCAAGTTCTCCTTTTTTCTCCTTAGCTCCATGTCTCAGGGAGTTTGATTTTGCGATCAGAGTAACTTGCCCTGTACTTTCAGCCTTCAAAGCATATTTGTCAGCTGATTCAACAAGAGCCTGCATGTCACTCTCCAGCCTTTTTTTCTTTGATTGAAGCTCCTCGATTTCTTCAAACAGTGCTTTTCTTTTTTGATTCTTTACTTGTGTTTCTTCTTTCTTTCTCTTCTCCTCCAAGCTGGCTAAGTATCTCTGTCTTGCACACGACACAGATAGTAGAAGTTCTTTGTCAACTGCCACATTTTCAATTCCTCCTACAACCCGGAGATGATCGACAATTGTTTTTTGAGCTCTGTATGTATCCTCTACAAGGTTCTCCACTTCAATCTTTCGGTTGACAGAGAACCCCCTCTCAACTGTCCCTTGACCATGAGACAGCAGCAGGAGTTGACGGCACATTTTCCAGAGTTTCTGTAATTCCTTTTCTTTGATCAAATAGCTGTGCAGGAGACTGTCTACTCGATCGCACAGTGGGTTGAAGTCGGCAAATGCAGAACGGTTTTTCTGCACAACATCGTCAATAAAATGTGCATACTGCAGAATGATTTCATCACAATGCTTGTTCATTGATCCTTCCTTGATCTACCAGGTAGGCAAGGGTTCTTCTGAGCATGCCCTTCAACTGGTCTGTCGCATTTTCATCTGCCATCTTCACAGGATCTAAGAAGCCCATATTTTTCACCAAGATGTATTTCAGGGGGGACTTCTGTTGAAGTTTGTCAACCATAGCAACTAGACCATCTCTGCAGGACCGTCTGAAATCCATGAGGGTGCTTGCGCCAATCTTTTGCTTAACCCTCAACTCCTTTAGGATTCTGTTGGTGACATACCCAAGGTCGACACTTGAGCAGTCCATATAATTTGCTGGCAATTTAATGTCAACATCCAGGAGATTTTTCACAGACTTGGCTTCCTGCATGACCTCTGGTTTTATGAATCTATACATTAAATTCTTCAACATCTTGTGAAGATCTGCAGCTAGAAATGGGACCATTGGTTTATCTGTCTGGTACTTTGTCAGAAATGGGGTGACAGTCTTACTCACAGATAAAGCAAAATTCATCTGCGCTTCCAGCAGAGGATTCTTCAGTGCTTGACAGACTTAATCAAATGAATTTGTGTCAGGATTTGGTGTTCTTTTTCCTCCAACAGCACTCACATATGTGGCCAAGTTAGGCAAGATCTGCAATGCTCTCTCCAAGACAGGAGTGTTTTCTATCCATCTTGTTGGGCAGAATGATAGTGGAAGAAGACCATCTTGTGCATCAGTGACTTTAATATATTCCTCTCGACGAGCAGGACAATCATGTAGGAGCTGGTATATGGCACGTACATGCGGTTGAGAGACTCATCGAAGAGCAACACATAGTTCTCATCTCCAGATTTGAGTTTGTTTGTGAGAAGACCTTTAAAATGGGGAGCTAAACCATAAGCGAATATATGTAAACCATATGTAGGCACACTTTGTCTGGCCACATGAAAAGTTTTTTGCAATGTCACTGTCAGGGAACATAGCAGAGAAAAGCTGACCTGTAGAAATGAAATAAAAAGTATTATCTTTCCTGAATAAATAAAAAAAATAAAAGAATAAAAATCACACAGGTCTTTGATTTGCTTTTATCACTACAGTTAACAAGAAACACAACATATTACCTTTTACTTTGTAATTAAGACATTTCTGAAGAGGTTTATGAACACTACTTTGTGATTAAGAAATTAAACTCACGTGTTTGTTCACTGGAATGGTATGAATAATGCGACTGTGTTACTTTAAGTGACCACAATATTTCTGCTTTCATGGTTGCCTCCTTTGTGACGCTGACAATTTGGGATTGTCTCTGTGTCCCAAGTGTTGAGGCTATTGTGGCACTTTCATAAACTGTCAAAAACTTATAAATATTTAAAAAAAAAAAAAAAAAAAACATAACATATGAGTGCTTTTGAACCCTACATGAAACTGTCCTATAATGAATAGATACTGGAACTAACTTAAGAACTAAAGGTGTTCTAAAACACTGAATGTATAAACCCTCTTGTCTACTTGTTGTCACTCGACAATAAAACACATTTTTTATGTAAAGGTTATTAGTCAAAATGCATTTGGAGAACAATAATTTAACTATAATACTTTCCAAAGAAAGTATGGTCACAAAGACACTAAAGGAAGATTTGTTACTGCCATTCTAAACAGTAATAGAGTCCCTCTTTACCTGTGTCCATCTATACTTCAGTAACATTAATGCATATACTGACAACTAACCTAAATCAAAAATTTAAGGAGTATATGATTTTTTTAAAAATCCCTATTTTTAACAATTGTTTCTCTCTAGTTTTATTTTTTTCCCCTTTTTTAATCATTACTTGATTTAAACATTAATATATAGAGTTAATATTATGAATACATTTTGCAACTGAGTGAAAAGATATGGATAAGGTAATTGGCAAAAAACAAAACAAAAAAAACCTGCAGGTACTTATTTATCTTGTATAATCAACGGTCGCCTGAGGGCGCTATACGCCCACTGTTGAGTGCAAAATGCTGCTCGGGAAAGTTCGAGATATTAAAAAAAAAAAAAAAAAAAAAAAAATATATATATATATATATACACACACACACACGTTTTTATCTATATATGTATATAAAATGATGCACACATGTAGAAAACCGTTATAAAGTAAACGCTTAGTAAATGCATTAAATATACATTAAACTCACGCTAACATAATATTACACTGTATATTAAACATATATTAAACTGCATGAGATTATTACCGTTCGCTTGACTCTCCATTGCCTGTTGATGTCCTCTGCATTTTGCGTGGCTCTTCAGTGCCGACTCCCCCATGCAATCCAATTTTATGTTTTTCTTGCAAATTGTACATCTTGCTAAATGTACATCCGTTGGAACTTTCAGTAACCAGTTCTTGTATAGGTCAATACTGAGCCAAGAATCATTGAATTTGCACTTTCCCGGCATTGAGACTGATAGCCTAATTAGCACTGCTTCTAGCGCATAGGTTAATGCGCTAGACTTTGGGATTGGGTTCCCGCGGGACGCAAATCTCGCGGTTAGGGTAAAACCCCCGCTACCACGAGATTTGCCTATTTAAATACCCCGCATATTGATAGCGGCTCACTGATGTGCGAAAATTATATGCCATATACGGGAGCAGGACACACATTGCAGGAACGCGGCAGGTAGGCTACAACGGGGCTAAAGGCACACCTTAAGAAAAACTGTGCTATTCACTGCGCCTAAAATATGTTATATTACAAAATAATAAATACAAAAATATAATAAAAAAATATGTTTGTATTGACTATTAACAGAGCAACTGATTTTGTGTGAAAATAAATAATTCAAGTTATTTGTTTAAAAATCCTATAAATGTATGAGGTGGCAAGAGGCATCAGCAAAACCACACACGGGGGAAGAGGCGCCCCAGCACGGGGTAAAAGGCCCACAGAGCCCCATAGATACAAATACTTAAGCTAAAATAATGTTGTTGTTTTTTGTTTTTTTTAATAATGTTTAAGTTAATACTTGTTAAAAACAATCACTTTAGTAGAGTTTGTACTATTTTCTGCACATTTTGAAAAAGAAAAATTATTTTTTGTTCAGTCTATGCATATAGGCGTTTTGTGGCATATCGCCGAAAAGAACTTAAATTGCACTTTCAGTTTTGATTGTACAGGTAAGAGCAATACATCAATAGAATCTGTAAAGGGTCTACTTATATTTGTATACACACATAAGAAAACTTTGTGCATTTATAAAATAAAGAAAACAAACAGAGTGCGCTGTCTGCAGCCTTGGTCTGCGTGATCTTCATTTAGAAACGCGTCATTAAAATGAACTGAAACTTAACAAATACTCTACAAAGAGACATGAGAGATATTTCTATAGAAATCTTAACATGTCTACTTTTAAACTAAGCAAGTCTTATCGACAACAAATATTAAGTAATAAAGTAATCCATATGAAACCAACTTGATGTCCAGTCTTTCACGTCTCCCTTCACTAAATTATCATAAACATGAAAATCATTTATGAAAATCTTTATGAAAATCATAAAGAAGACCTTTGTCTCAAAATATATGCATTGATTTTAGCTATTCTCATTTGCTACTTAAATCTACAACATTTAAAAAAACAAAACAAAATATTAGATCAAGCAAGCACAGAATCAACTTTGCGCTGCTGCGAGCCATCGTGTCAGATATCAAACAGATAACCCCCCCGTGTTTTGTTCTGTTTTTGACAGAAGCACATATCGGACAATTTTAAAAAATAGCAGCATAAACAAAACTGATTTCAAATTTAATTCAAGCACTTTCAAGGACCTATGTTAGTTTTCAAGTACTTTCCAGGCCTTGAATCCATATGTCTGAAATTCAAGTACTTTCAAGAAGCGTGGGAACCCTGTTAATCACCTGGGCTCTAAGAACTTAACGACCCAGAAGTTTTTGCTGACTAACTGGCCAGCTTCAAGGGATTGATTCGCTACGATAGCTGCCACATAAATTTTGAGTGTGGAATGGGTGTGCCTGTTGTCCAGCAACTTTTGCAATAAGGTCAGCACGTGGGACACGTCACAAGAAAAACCGGATCCAGGCTTTGTGCTGCACACTAGTCACAGAAGATTTAAGATCACAGAACCATTTAAGGGGTATAAAGCCGTCTCATAGAATGGTGTCACTCACTCTCACTGGGAGTTGCATAGACTCCTGTTGAGGCTCTACACTTGAAGGCTTCACTGCTCCGGCCAGGGTACCAAATCATGCACTCTCTCCTACCTTCAATAGCATGACTGCGGTGCCCTTGAGCAAGGCACCGAAGCCCCAACTGCCAAAAAATGGCTCCCCACTGCTCCGGGTTTGTGTTCACTGCTGTGTGTGTGCACTTTGGATGGGATAAATGCAGAGCACTAATTCTGAGTATGGGTCACCATACTTGGCCACATGTCACATCAAAGCACATTTTCGCAAATAGCCATCAGCTTTGCCTCGCTGGTGTGTTACATTTGACAACGGGAGTCGGGGAAAATGAAAGAAAAACACTGTAGTTAAAATATTGAATATTCACAGATGAAAGTTTAGTACTTTTGAAGTTAATGTGCGTTTCTTAGAACGAATTCAAGCAGGATAAATATCAAGCGCCTGTGCTTATATTTTCTCTAAGCTACAAATTATTACACCATATTTTAGATTTGACACATTTAATAGGTGTGCAGTATTATTTATATTATATTAATTATGTGTTATATTATTCTAAATAAATTGTGGTTTACTTTGCATCCAAGAAATAAAAGTGGTAGCCTATTTTAGTGAGTTAGGCTACATGGATTTATATGCAATATGTATAAAAATTATATTTTCATTTATATTTTAAAATTCCTTTAATAAAACAACATGCATTTTTGTCACGCACTACTTTGTTATTCGTCACCTGTCCTTTATTTGGACAGATAACTTGGGAAAAAAGATATCTGTCTGTACACTGATTAAGAAATTGTTGCGTGTTTTATAAATTATTTTCTTTATTTTAGTAAAACATGAGGCGCTGTATAATTTCGCTCCCATTATTTATGCCTAATTAAAACAAGAAACCAATAAATTTAAACTTGCACGATTTAGCTAAATCATTGAAACTCTAAAGAATGGACAGATTAATAAAACGTCCTCATGATTAAACTCAAGTTCTCTCATTATAACAACAAAGTGCACACAATGTAAAAAAGAGCTTCATTAATTGACAACTTCAGTGATTTTAAATGGAGTCTTCTTTACTTGCTTTCATATAATTTAAGTAAAGTAAAAAAAAAATGCAGCCGTATTTAAATGCAGGTGTGTAAAATATATCAGTGCAAGATATGCGCCAGTGCGCGTGATACTGAGTGCGACGCGCAGCATTTACTCTTATTTGTCTACATATTTTATCTTCATTACAAATCTTGTTTGGTTTATTTTCGATAATTGCATGTAAAAAATGATTTACTTTGTAATTCATATGCAAAATGTTAATTATTATTCAAGTGTGTGTGCGAAAATTATTAATGCGCTTGACAGGGAGGCGCCCTCTCGATCACGTGATTTTTTCCTAATAATGAAATAACTGAAAATCTGGGTGTCTCACATACATGAGAAATATATCTACAGAAAGCTTGAAATGTCTTTTAAACGAATCAATTCAAAACAAAAGCATTATGTAATCTGTGAAGGTTGTATTTCTCTCTAAAGGCGCGTTCATGTGGAGAGAGTCAGCACTGTGAATTTCATCTTGCAGCCGACAAGAAAATATTTGTTTATTAATAAATAATTAAAATGTCTCCTTTTTCACAATTATTAGGCTACTTCTGCCTGTGCTTTGTGAAAAACTGAATGCATGTGCTTGAGCGTGGAATATATTAAGGCTCATTATGGATTATAGATGTAAATTTAATATAAACCTGCGATTAATTGAATAATGACAAATGAATGACTATTAACTAGAAAAATATTATGTTGTAACAAACAGAAGTTAGTCAAATGCAGTGGTTTATTGAGATAGGTCAAATGCAGGTGGTTTATCTGAGACAGGTAATTCAAGTGACAGAGAGATGCAGGTGAGTGGTAAGTTCTTCGGTGAGAGGTATATGGAGTGATAGATGCAATATCGGACAACTATGATATGTGGTGGATATGATAATTTGTGAACAGATCTATTAAATATCCTCTAGACATCTCTGACTTGTGACATACCTGGGAGGCAGATCTATTAAATATCCTCTAGGACATCTCTGTTGAAGTTTTTAAAGCATTTATACGCGTTTGCATAAATTCTTCTTTCAAAACGGTCCGTAATGAAGAGATGCCTTAACAATTATTTTCTCTGAAACACAAAAACTAAAAGTGAAATAAAAATATTTTATGTTTTGAGAATGGCCAGCCCTTCTCTGCAGATATTATTGCTTATGGTTAGTGCATTTTAAATCACAGAAAATCTACAAAATATATTGTCTCCCAAAAACTTAAACGCACATGCTTCTAAAAAGTCTTGAAAATTGGCACACACCTTGGAATCTGCGGCCATTAGGGCCGGGCAGAGGAGTCTGGTACAAAAACCTTTCTTCAAACTTGGCGTGGCACAGGGGCTCTACAGCGCCCCCTGGAATATTGAGGGCCATATATCATCCATACTTGCACGTATACATATGAAACCTCGGTACACTTGTAGATCTCATCAAACCAAACAACTTTCGCACTGCATGTCATAAGCTCCGCCCAACAGGAAGTTGGCTATTTAGGGTTTTGTGAAAAACACATGCTCTGGAATTTGATATACTCCTCTGAGGAACTCCACCCCTAAACCCCTCCAGCTGAACTGAGCTTGTTTGTTGGCCCGTTCGCCACAAAACTCGGTGAACATGATCTCAAGACATTGGGGATGCTAAATTGCGAAGATATTTTTGATATCTCGAACGGTTTGTCCGTGGCGAGGCGTTGAAATTATGGCGAGAAATGAGTAACAGGAAATGTCTAATAACATTCACATACATTACCTGATTTAGATCAAACTTCATCGGTTTGTTCGATGTATGATGCCAATCGCACATATGTGACTATTAGGAGTCAAAGTTACAGCGCCACCAACTGGCAGCAGGAAGTGTGTCATTTTCAAAATGCTTTGAATTCAGCATCTTATTTTTAACTCGATTTGCTTCAAACTTCATCAGAATAATGATAAAACACGGCCGATGTAGATCTGTTGTGGGGATATTGATATCTAACATAGTGTTGCCATGGCAACACTTCAAACTTGAATATTCTTTTCTGGGGATTTTGAGGCAGATAACATGCTCAGAATTACATAAAACTCAGAACACATATCAGTATTAATGATAGCTAGACACTGGCAAAAGCTCATGAACGGGCGTGGAGGAGCCACTCTATAGCGCCACCTTTTGTCAAAAGTGGGGGGGTTAGTTTTAGCTACAGACACCAAACTCGGTACATAAATTGTTCTTATCAAGACGGACAACTTTCTCATTTACAGTCATCAGCTACGACCAACAGGAAGTCGGTTATATTGATTTGAATATGGATTTTTTGAAAAATATAGCTGTGAATTAATGCATACTGCTCAGAGCAGAATTACAGTATACACACCAAACTTTGTCTACATGATGCCAAAACATTGAGGAACTTAAATTGCGAATGGATTTTGGATAGCTTGAACGGTTTCGCCGTAGTGATTTATTGAAATAACAGTAAAAAAGTAAACATAAATTGTCTTATATTTCTTAAAGTGCAGCTTCCAAACACTTCAAAATTTTTATATATAGAGGACAAGTCATTCTGAGCAAATATGCATAGTTTCACGACTTTACAATGCTCTATGGATAATAGAAAATTAAAAAACTGTCAGTCATCTGATCCCACTCTGAGGCCACTCTCTCTGTGTGAGAAAAAGGAGGGGGCTGAGTCACTCTGATGGCTCTGCCATTGCCCTTTGAAGAATGTGTGTGTGTTGAGAGTATGTGTGTGACAGAGAAAGAGAGAGAGAGAGAGAGAGAGAGAGAGAGAGAGAGAGAGAGAGAGAGAGAGATCAAGCTATCCAGAGAGAGAGAGACTTAAACATCTCTTTAATCACCAGAAAAAAAAAAAATCAGTATTTTAAATTGATATCGTTTATGTTGTTGCTAACGGTGTTTTTTTTTTTTTTTTTTTTTTCAAAAAAAAAATCATAGACTGCATAGTCTTCACTGTTTAAAACTAAATATAGATTAATCATTTTTGATGTTACAAAGGTTATTTAGGTGGGGTTTTTTTTTTTTCCAAAAAAAAAAGAAAAAAAATCAAATGTAAATAACAGCATAGTCTTCACTGTTTTAAAACTAAATATAGATTAATCATTTTTGATGTTACAAAGGTTATTTAGTCAGAAGCAGTGAGCACTTGTATTTTTCTTTGACAGCATTAGATTTATTATTAGTTTGCTTTCACTTTAAGAACCAATCACGGGTTTAATATACACATGCCTTTTCTTTCTGAACTGTTAACATTAAGAAATATGCCTAACTGACTGTGTTTACTAGGATATTCCCCAAAACGCGCATTTAGATGTTATTATGTATTTATTGATCCATGCACAAAAAAGCGGAAGATAGCTCAGTTTAGTATTCGCGCGTGCGGCTGTCTGTGTGCGTGCACGCGCTTCAGATGTGTGCGGTGAAAACTCACACAGCACTCGACTGTTCCGCGAACAATCCCGAGCGTTTTATATGCTCACCTTGTGCCTTATACCGAGTCCTAATCGGTGAGTTTGAACGAGAATGCACCCATTGACGGACATTATGTGAAAATGTAGACAGTGTCAAATAAGCTGCCTATTTATATAACAGATATCAATATTGTACGTGTGCTATCGATGCATCGATCGATCCATATCGATGAATCAATACACCCCTAATATATCAAATGTAAATAACTGCATAGTCTTCGCTGTTTAAAAACTAAATATAGATTAATCGTTTTTGATTTTACAAAGGTTATTTAGGTGTTTTTTTTTTTTTTAGGTGCTATCGATGCATCGATCCATATCGATGAATCAATACACCCCTAATATAGGCTATATATATATATATATATATATATATATATAGGGTCATATATATATATATATATATATATATATATATATATATATGTATATATAATTGCATAGGTTTATAATAATAATAATAATAATAATAATAATAATAATTTCAAACTCATTTAAATACTGACCTATGACATCCTGTGACATGACATGTATCTGAATTTACACAAACTCATGATGTAACAGTAAAACAGTTCAGCTCACAGATGAAGACTAAGCTGTAATGCCGGCAAAAATATTTCACAAATGCTTATAGATCAATAAAATCATTAAACATGCTATGCACGGCGTGCATCATTATTAGGCACTTGATATTCTGATGATATTTTCCAAGCACATTTTTCCAATTCCACATCCCATCAGTCTTAATAACTACTATACATTTGGTATTTGATCATTTATGAGTGATCTATAATTGTCCATTACTGCTGGAAGTGAAAAACTGCTTATATTCAGGAGTGCTGAATTATTAGGCATGTTTTCTTTTACTGATAAAATTAGCCAAAAAAATAACATACTGTTCTGCAGATGTTATAACATATCACATGAAAGTAATTATTTTTTGTAGAGAGGTTTTTGAATTTTCCTTATGGTAAGATGGATATATATTGTAGATTTTTTTTTTTTTCAGTGAAAGTATTGTGTAAACAGCATCATGTAATATTTTTTATGATGGTTAGTTGCATATTTGTCTATTTAGTTTCCATAAAGTTACTCTTAAAAAGCTCATATTTATTCCATCTTCTATTCTGGAAAAGTCTTAATTCTTAATTCTTTTGCAGTTAACTTGTGTCTTTTCTCCACCTGTCAATTTCTGTATTGCAATAGTTTTGAATAATTCTCATGGGGATTTAATAATTTTTGACTTTTCAGTCTGAGTTACAACTCTTTTTTTGGCTCATTTCATCTGTAAAAAAAAGAATTGCCTAATAATTCTGCACACCTGAATATAAGGAGTTTTTCTCTTCCAGCCTTCAGGGACAATTATATATCACTCATAAATGATTGAATACAAAATTAATGGTAGTTATTAAAGATTGATGTCGTTGGGAATTGGTAAAATATGCTTGGGAAAAAAAAAAAATCAGAAATATCAACATGCCTAATAATTGTGCACACAGTGTAAATCAATAAAGGTTTTAGTAACACTTTATAATAAGGTGTAATTTGTAAACATTAGTAAATGAACATGAACAATATATTTTCACAGAATTTATTAATGTTTGTTGATTTTAGTTCACAGTGCATTAACTAATGTTAACAGATAATTTTTTTTTTTAAGTTTTGACTATTAACTGACATTGACATGCTATATAATTATTGTTCATGTTAATTAATATAGTTAATGTTAATAACTGAAACCTTATTAAAAGTGTTACTAAAGTTTTATATATTGTTCTGTGTGTGTGTGTGTGTCTTTCATAGTCTTGATGGTTTGGATTAACCCTTTATTTGCTGAATCCTTAAAACCAGACTGCCATAGAGTTACTGTAAATGCATGTGCCCGCTGGGCACAATTTTCCTGATGCCACCGGGGCGGTGTTTGCGCTGATGGCTTGAGCCCGCCATCGCTGCTTGCAGCTATATTTTTTTATTATTATTATTATTATTATTATTTTTTTCCAACGTCTCGGGGGCTTTTGGGGCCCTTAACATACTCGAAAACTCTTGAAAATTGGCACACACATTGGAACCTGCGGCCATTAGGGCCGGGCAGAGACTGATACACGGGCGTGGCACAGGGGCTCTACAGCGCCCCCTGGAATATGGAGGGCCATATATCATACATACTTGCACGTAGACGTATGAAACTCGGTACACATATAGATCTCATCAAGCCAAACAACTTTTCGTACTGCATGTCATAGGCTCCACCCAACAGGAAGTTCGCTATTTAGGGTTTAGTATTCTTATTTTTCGTCAAAGTTGTGGGGGCTTTTGGGGCCCTTAACATGCTCAAAAACTCTTGAAAATTTGCACACACCTTAGAATATGTGGCCATTAGGAGGCTGCAGAGGCTGAGACCCGGGCGTGGCACAGGGGCTCTACGGCGCCCCCTGGAACACAGTCAGAAATGTTGATGTATAGTTCAAACATACTTGCACGTATTCATATGAAACTCAGTACACATATAGATCTCATTGTGCCGAACAACTTTCATATTGCATGTCATAGGCTCCGCCTAACAGGAAGTCAAATTATTTAGAGCTATGTAAAAAGCGCATGCTCTGGAATTTGATATACTTGTCATAGGTTTTTTACCCCGATTGCCACCAAACTTGGTCAACATGATCTCAAGACATTGGGGATGCAAAATTGCCAGTGGATTTTTGATATCTCGAATGGTTTGCTCGTGGCGAGGCGTTGAAAATTATGGCGAGAAATGAGAAACAGGAAGTGTCTAATAACATCCACATACATTTCCTGATTTTAATTAAACTTCATCAATTTGTTCGTTGTATGATGCCGATCGCATATATGTGACTATTAGGAGTCAAAATTATAGCGCCACCAACTGGCAGCAGGAAGTGTGCCATTTTCAAAATGCTTTGAATTCAGCATCTTATTTTTACTCAATTTGCTTCAAACTTCATCAGAATAATGACAAAACACGGCCCATGTAAAACTGTTGAGGGGATATTGATATCTAATATAGTGTTGCCATGGCAACATATCAAACTGGAATATTTTTCTGTATAATATATTCTGATTTTGAGGCAGATAACATGCTTAGAATTTCATGAAACTCAGAACACATATCAGTATTAATGATAGCTAGACACTGGCAAAAGGTCATAAAAGGGCGTGGAGGAGGCACTCTATAGCGCCACCTTTTGTCAAAAGTGGGGGGCTTAGTTTTAGCTACAGACACCAAACTCGGTACATATATTGTTCTTATTAAGACGGACAACTTTCTAATTTACAGTCATTAGCTACGACCAACAGGAAGTCGGCTATTTTGATTTGAATATGGATTTTTGGCTCTGTGTGAGGAATGTATGTGTGCTGAGACTTTCATTGTCTGAGAGAAAATGCGCCTCTACAGGAGCAATTCCCGGCACTGAGAGGGAGGAGTCTCGCTTAGTTTCACTTTTAAATCGGTTAAAAATACAACTAAATAAATCAATTTAATTCACACTGACAAGCTAAACCAACATATCTTATTATTAGCGGGTCAGGGCTTATTAATAATTGATGTCTGGCGACAGAGAACAGAGAGATAGACGAGAGACATGTCACCGCTCCGAACAGCGCGTGCAGTCTCAACGAGCTCACAACAAACGAGTTTATTCTTGTTTAAGACCTTTTAAAAATAAAATATTACGGCGATTGCACACAATCCGCCAATTAGAACACACCAAGAGCTAAATTCAGATGTTTGTGAGCTGTTAACATGTTAAAATGAAATATTTGCTGCAGCCTGTCTGACAGCGCGAGACGTCTGAACACTTGAAGGGGAAAAAAGTGTACATACAGAAACTACAGCCTTTTACATTAAAACACAGCGGCGAATCAACAAAAAACAATTAGAAGAACATATTATAGAGATGAAAATGAGTGTTTATGAGTGCTTGTGAGATTTTCTTTGTCTAAGGGCTGAACATCACATCGATTGCTCTGCGCTCCAGAACACGGTGATGGTTTTTCGGGCGAGAACGGACAAAAATAAATACACATTTAATTCACACTGACAAGCTGAACCAACATATGTTATTATTACCGGCTCAGATCTCATTAATAATTGATGTCTGGCCAGAACAGTAAGAAAGACCAGAGAGAAATCACCGCTGCATCAGCGCGTGCAGTCTCACGAGCTCACAATAAAAGCATTTTTATAGTTTTAAGAGCTTTTTAAAATAAAATATTACCGCGAATGCACACAATCCACCCATTAGAACACAACAAGAGCTAAATTCATGTATTTGTGAGCTGTTTGATTGTGAAAATTGAAAGACTATTTGACAGCGCGAGACTGTCTAAGGGCAGAATAACATCGATCTCTCGAGCTCCAGAGGACGCTGATTCTGGCAAGAACGAACAAATCAAGAACAAGGTTATTTCAAAATACATAATAGCTTGGCGAATATAAACGAAAACAGTCACGTGAACATAAACAGTTGAGAAATAAATCTGAAGTGTATCATGATACTGGATTTGAATATTAAAGTGACTGCATTTACCAGCTGCCTTCTGTCTTTAATTTTAATCTATAAAAACAGAAAATCATTCGTCTTGACTGCTTCCTATTTTGTATGTATTCATGTATTTATTATTATTATTATTTTTTTTTTTTTTTTTTTTTGCTCTAACAAGAATTAATCTATATTTAATTAAATTAAATTTCTGCATCTAAACACCTATAAACCTAAAACATGCTCTATTAAAACTATTGTTATCAATTTCTTTATCGTCCAGTTTAACTGGTGTACACACTTTTATTTTCATAATAAATTTGTTTTTTTTTTAGATAATAGACAGTTACAGTGGTCTATAATAAATATTAACAGGTTTTGTTCAAGCTGCTTAAAATGTTTGAAGTAGGCTCATTTTTTAAAATGTAAATCCTAAAAAAAAAAACAAAAAAAAAAAAAAAAAAAAAAAAAAAAAAAAAAAAAAAAAAAAAAAACTGGGAAACAGCCATATTTACGAAAAGGTGCTTAACCTATAGAAAAATAAAACTATGAATTAAATTAGTGTTTAATTTTTAGTAATGACCATTTTTGTTGTCATAAAAACCCTTCTTCTTTACAATACAGAATAACGATTGTCAATAGTAAATATTATGAAAACAATAACTGTTGTATTTTTCATCATTATATAGTTTATGTATTATAATTGTAAAAACAAAACAAATTTAGCAACTCACATAGTAATCATTCAACACTGCTTAAAAATGTAAGTTGAAAATTAAACTCATGATTAAGCATGAAATAAGATACAGAATCAGTAAATTCGATTTTAATGTGGGTATATTATCAGTAAACTAATTATTAAATATTTATAATCAATCAAAAAAATATTGGCCCCTTTCATAATGTTGTTCAAAAATGAAGGGCACAATGCTAATGTTGTCCACTCGATGGCGCCACAGGACAGCAAATACTTCAAGATCTGTTCAAAGACTTGAAAATGTTTCATTTATGTAAATAAATCAAAAATGCATATACATTCATTCTTTTTTCATAAACTTTAATAAAGCCCAATATAGTAATTATGCAAAAACTATCATCTCCGAAATACCATTACATTTTATCTTATTTTAATAGTATTGACAACATATTTCTCAAGTTATCACGCATCACTGAAAAAGGTGAAGAAGGGACACTATATTTGTTATCTATTTTCATGTTGTGAAATATAAGTATAATAGTTTATAATTACTTGAAAAGAGACACGTCCATTGTTCGGATTAACTGCATCATCTACACAAACCATTGTGGGCTTGGACCCCTTATGATCACCTGCTTGACTTAAATTATTTTCTCACATTGTTTTTTCAGTTACCTTCTGTGTCTTTTTTTGCCCACAAAGACCAAGCTTCAGTACATTCTGACAAAGAATGTGAAATAGCAAACAGGGGAACAAATAAAAGGCATGGCACTTTATTTAAATAACATCCAGCTAGCCAACTCTATTACAGATGTTCCACAGCCAACTAGACTCAACTTTTCATTAGAATAGAAAATAGCAAGGGTTCGAATAAATAGTTTATTAATCATTATTTAATTTCACTTTCTTAAAAATGAATAGCCATGTTTTTTTAAAATTCACACACTATAAATTTGTCAAATAATAATGACATTTGATGATAGATGATACATTCAGAAGTACTAAAGTGCTATAGCCTAATGTACCAACAATGACATTAACTTTACAACAAATCCCTTTAACGAATTCAACAATATTTATCAGAAATAAAAAAGTGGGTGCTTGGTTTCGGAACAAGCTCGTATTAAAATCATGATAACATAATTCTTAATGGATTATAAACTGATTCAACTTGTAATATCAATACTATAAAGGCTTAAATATGAGTTTAAAGTTGAAAAAAAATAAATAAATAAAATGAACTAATTAGTAAAGGAACCATAAGGTAAGGTTGGGGACTCTCTCATTTTCGGGAGAAAATCCAAACGTTTCAATATTTGTGATGTTGCCCATTTGAAGCTTAACAATTATTCATTAGGTAAAATAGGCTTTGTAGTTCATGCGTGTTTCAGTATTCGACGGAAAAAGATCATAATGAGCAAAAATATGCCAAAGTGGACCGCTGCTCACACCAAATGGCTCGGTGAATGGCTGCTGTTTCCAATGAATATGAGGCACCAGCGCGATCAAACAGCTGAAACAGAAAATACTCCATTTTTGGTCACACAGTAAAGGCATAATTCAAAAATGCTTCAAAAAAAGTGTTAGCAGTTTGAAAAATTAAGAATAATAACAGAGTTAATAAGAATTATTTGTAAATGCTGCACCGTTTTCATTTCGCTCTGCAAATGGAACCTGAAGATTTTTTATTAACCAAGAATGAACCGAAATGAAAACATTTAGCTTTTAATCTGTGGAATTTAAATATATATTTAACTGACGGTAATTTTGCGAATGAATTTAACACGCGACTGACTTGCAGTTAACGCCGCGGCCCTGCGGCAGCGGTAATACCCTTTCTGGTTGTCCACTTACTGTATTTGTTACCCCTCCATCCTAGTACATCCCTGCATCTCACTCTATTCTATTCCATTATCATCTATAGCACAACTATTCATACAAATTATTTCTTTTTCAATTTCTTTTTCAATATTTGTCTATTTATATTTACATTTGTGTATTTTTTTATTAATTTTTTTCTGTGTTGTTGTTGTCTCTGTGTACTAGAAGCTTATGTCACTAAAACAAATTCCTTGTATGCGCCAGCATACTTGGTAATAAAGCTCTTTCTTTTTCTGATTAAACCATTGTTAAGAAAATGGAATGGAAGTCAAAAGTGTTAATTATATTAATTTAGACAATTATTATCAATAAATTATTATATCAATTAAATAACAAATTAGGGATGTGCCATATTCACAAAAGATTATATCTTGATAATATTCTGGAATTTTATCTAACGGTAATTAGACAATATTTTGCTGAGTGTGTTATTGTGCTGGTAACTTAAGGACTACCGTGGATTGGCTGACTCCTAAATTTTTTGATATTCTGTGTGGTCAGTTCACAGCAGTAATAGAAATTAATAATTTCCAACAAGTTTTATAGGCATTTTTACCTTTAAGCCATTTTTTCTAAAAGTGTGCACCATCTTTTGAGTCAAATTCTTGCATTTGGGTTGTTACCATGCAAATTAAATCAGTATCAACAAAATTTATCTTTGCAATGCAGAGTAAACATAGAAGCATCATTAGAAGTGTCATTTAGATGCATTTACACACTGTTTAATGCAGCTCTGAGGGACATTAAATACTTTAACCTGCAATTACAAATGCATAAATAATGTTTTGATAGTTTAAACATAAAACATTGAAAACTGATGTTTGAAATTATTTAAAAATTGAAAAGGTACCTTAAATGTGAAATTAGAACCGCCAGTAGGTGGCAGCAAGTCACTGTTATTAAGTGAGTCATTGGACCTCATTTACGAAATGAACTACGACAGAAAATTGGGTATACGGTCGATTGGCTACGATCAAATCTCATGTCTGGTCACAGCTCGTGTACGCAAGCTTTTGACTTACTGAACTTGCGAGAAGTAAATATGGTGGAGAATTGTAGAATGACAGCATTTTGTTTATTTTTTTATTTTCCTGACCACCAAATGAAGCTCATTATTCAATCATTTACCAGTAAGATTACAATGTTTATACAGGGCTTTCGCTTTATACGTGCGAATAGCAGCGTAAACCACAGACCATAAGGATTCAGTCGTCGCATCATGCACCTGCAGTGCTTCTGTGTAAGAAGAAAAACAGAAATTAAGTCTATAAAAGGAATAAAATAAATAGGATGACACAAAATATATAACAGGCTACAATAGAATTAACAGATTAACAAAAGGAAAGAAAAAAAAAACACTGCAACAAGTATAGGCCATGGTTGTTTTTGTTTTGTACACTCTAAATGCATTTTATTTCTTTTCTTTATATCTTTATTTGATTTAATCCAATCCATCTGATCGCACAGGCTCCTCACGCACACACAAACAACATTAGTTCAAGCATAACCTGACATTTCAGCCATTCATCATCAAACTAAAATGCAATCAACCAAACATAAAAGTTAAAAGTATTTTAAAAGGTCAACTGTAAAATCAGGGTGCAGCACCCAAACAAACTTTTTCGCGCATGTGAAGGATTTTACACGAATATTAGAGCATGAGTGAAGTATAAAGCCATGTTTAAGCTACATATTGAATAATACTTATACCACAAGAATCCATATTTGTAACGTGTTTGCATAAGTCCAATGCCATTTCAGTTTTGCTTGACATTTGTATGTTGTTTATAATGAATGCCATTATAGCCTATTTTAGTGTTTTATTTCATAGTTTAATATATAATTTTATAACTACTTATTTTTTTATTCTTGTTCTATTCTGAATATCGTTAAATTTAAAATATTTGTTGTAGAGTGAGGGGAACTAAGGGGAAGTCGTGGCCTAATGGTTAGAGAGTCGGACTTGCAATCCAAGGGTTGTGAGTTCGAGTCTCGGGCCGGCAGGAATTGTAAGTGGGGGGAGTGAATGTACAGCGCTCTCTCCACCCTCAATACCACGACTGAGGTGTCCTTGAGCAAGGCACCGAACCCCCAACTGCTCCCCGGGCGCCGCAGCATAAATGCCTGCCCACTGCTCCGGTTGTGTGTTCATGGTGTGTGTGTGCACTTTGGATGGGTTAAAAGCAGAGCACGAATTCCGAGTATGGGTTACCATACTTGGCTGAATGTCACGTCACTTTTTTTTTAAATAGCCTGTTTATATTTACCAGCATTTTAATATACATATAAATTACATAAATTAATGTAGCCTTATTGTTTGCAATTACAAGGTTAACAGGTGTTTTTGGAGTAAGATCAATTTCTCTTTCATTAGAGTACTTCCTCTTTTTGGCCAGGGTTCGTTTCTCCGTGTCGTAAACTTTAGAGCAGTGCTTCCCAAACCTGTCCTGGAGGACCCCCATCAATTCGTAGCAGTGAATGAAGAGGTATCATATCGATCACAAGTGCAGTATGGAGTACCGCAAGGCTCAGTACTAGGGCCGTTACTCTTCACGCTTTACATGTTACCCTTGGGAGATATCATCAGGAAACACGGTGTTAGCTTTCACTGTTATGCTGATGATACTTAGCTCTATATTTCTTCGTGGCCCGGCGAAACATACCAATTTGAAAAACTAACGGAATGCATAGTCGATATAAAAAACTGGATGACGAGCAATTTCTTACTGCTAAATTCTGAAAAAACAGAGGTGTTAATTATAGGGCCTAAAAGCTCTGCATGTAATAACCTAGAACGCTGTCTAAGACTTGATGGCTGCTCTGTCAATTCTTCGTCATCAGTTAGGAACCTAGGTGTGCTATTTGATAACAACCTTTCCTTAGAAAGCCACGTTTCTAGCATTTGTAAAACTGCATTTTTACATCTCAAAAATATATCTAAATTACGGCCTATGAGCTCAATGTCAAATGCAGAAATGTTAATCCATGTGTTTATGACCTCAAGGTTAGACTATTGTAATACTCTATTGGGTGGTTGTTCTGCACGCTTAGTAAACAAACTCCAGTTAGTTAGTCCAAAATGCAGCAGCTAGAGTTCTTACTAGAACCAGGAAGTATGATCATATTAGCCCTGTCCTGTCAACACTGCACTGGCTCCCTATCAAACATCGTACAGATTTTAAAATCTTGCTTATTACTTATAAAGCCCTGAATGGTTTAGCACCTCAGTATTTGAACGAGCTCTTGTTACATTATAGTCCTCCATGTTCGCTCCGTTCTCAAAACTCTGGCAATTTGATAATACCTAGAATATCAAAGTCAACTGCGGGCGGCAGATCCTTCT
Source organism: Cyprinus carpio (assembly GCF_018340385.1). Lineage (NCBI taxonomy): Eukaryota > Metazoa > Chordata > Actinopteri > Cypriniformes > Cyprinidae > Cyprinus > Cyprinus carpio. The sequence goes on along the minus strand of NW_024879251.1, from coordinate 85,446 downwards.
CCTATTTAGCGCCCAAACTCTGGAATAACCTACCTTACATTGTTCGGGAGGCAGACACACTCTTGCAGTTTAAATCTAGATTAAAGACCTATCTCTTTAACCTGGCTTACACATAACATACTAATACACTTCTAATATCCAAATCCGTTAAAGGATTTTTAGGCTGCATTAATTAGGTAAACCGGAACCGGGAACACTTCCTATAACACCCGATGTACTTGCTACATCGTTAGAAGAATGGCATCTACGCTCATATTAGTCTGTTTCTCTCTTATTCCGAGGTCACCGTGGCCACCAGATCCAGTCTGTTTTCCAAGTCAGAGGGTCAGTGAAGTCACCCGGATCCAGTATGTATCCAGATCAGATGGTGGAGCAGCACCTAGAAAGGACCTCTACAGCCCTGAAAGACAGCGGAGACCAGGACTAGAGCCCCAGAGACAGATCCCCTGTAAAGACCTCGTCTCAGACGACCACCGGGACAAGACCACAGGAAACAGATGATTCTTCTGCACAATGTGACTTTGCTGCAGCCTGGAATTGAACTGCTGGTTTCATCTGGTCAGAGGAGAACTGGCCCCCTGAGCCTGGTTTCTCCCAAGGTTTTTTCTCCATTCTCTCACTGATGAAGTTTTGGTTCCTTGCCGCTGTCGCCTCTGGCTTGCTTAGTTGGGGACACTTCATTTACAGCGATATCGTTGACTTGATTGCAAATTATTGCACAGATACTATTTAAACTGAACTGAGCTGCATGATGACATCACTGAATTCAATGATGAACTCCCTTTAACTGTCAATTTGTATTATTGACACTGTTTTCCTAATTAAAGTTGTTCAGTTGCTTTGACGCAATCTTTTTTGTTTAAAGCGCTATATAAATAAAGACGACTTGACTTGACTTGACCCCCTGTCCTGCACATTTTGTATGTCTCCCTAATCAGAGACACCCAATTTAGTTCTTGCAGTCTCTACTAACGAGCTGATGAGTGGAATCAGGTGTGTTAGATAAGGGAGACATACAGGACAGGTTTGGGAAGCACTGCTGTAGAGGCTTCTAAAACAGAGTTTCTTCCTTCTTTCTTATTCTTTGGCTTCGTAGTCCAGTGTCAGTGAAGAGATGATCCTTGATCCCCATTCTGGCGGGCTAGAGTGCCATTAGTTTGTCAGGCTTCAGTAATGGTGTAGACAGGAGTTTCCCCATACACAAAATGAGAGAACGATCGAAAGGGAACTGTATTGCCACAAATGACAGTGGATTTGGATTGTTGTAGAAAATGGAAAGTTCTGAATTCACAAGTTATTTAAAAAAATTATGTTTTCCATTGAATTGTAATAATTAATCATTTAAAGAACTTAATAATTAAAAGATTCTAAATATTGTTGAATTATTGTTTGTTTCCAGATGTAGAAATGTTAGCTTTTATCAAAATGGTTTAGAGTTTGAACAGTTGAAACACATCTATTTACAATAAACTTGATTAAAAAACAAAACAAACAAACTTTAAGGTGTGTTTGTGATTGCATGGATAATTAGAGTTCATACATATAACCCTATACATAGCCAATGCTGTGCATATAGTACAGTGCAGCTAAATATCTGTCTACTTCCATGCATGTTGAGTGTCCCACTGGGTCTGCATCAGCAGTAAGTACAGGGTATAAGACCACTCCTTTCCCAGTCAATCAAAGGGATGTGCAAATCCTGTAAGCTAAGTAATCATTATTTTTCCTGCCACAAATGTATGCTTTTTCAACTATAATTCATAAATATGTATCTCATCATTGTACTCTTCAGAGCTGTGCTGCAGACCCATGTGCCACATTTGATTAGCAGTGAGATTTCTCTCAATTGAAACTGGGTGATTGTCCCAGCCATCTCTGATTAAATCAAGCTGGGCTTGCAGGCGGGGAATAAAAGCATGATGGCAGCAGAAGAGATGAACACTACTGGGCAGGTCAAGTAGAAGATCGGTGTAAGATATTTATGGAGAGTACCTCCATATGGTTTGTATAGAGTTGACTGCTCCTACCAGAGGCTTTTGGCTTGCGCAGCACAAGCTCATCCACTGGTTCTGGAGTTATGCCCTAACAAAACATTTATATATATTGTATGGGACTGTAACCTGCAAGGGCAGCTGGAACATTCTTGGTGCCTAGCGTACTAAAATGTGCTGTCTGGTAAAGTAATGCAACCAGATGGTTGCACAAACTCCTTCCAGCAGCACACGAGCATGTAAATGCATTCAGTTGAGGTGGGGTGCTGGTTTCAAGTGTGATCTAAAAAAAGTGATACAAAGGCTTTTATGTACTTCACATATTTAACATTTTAGTGTTTACCTAGGTTTGTGTATTGTATGTTTGGCACCGCTATTGTTTAAGTTATTGTTTATTGCATATATCATATATGTACATATATTATACTCATATGTGTGTATGTGTATATATATTCATTCATATACACACACATACACACACACACACACACACACACACACACTTACGTATGTATGCAGTACTATGTGCAGTACCACATGCTATGCTAACTTAGGCTGCATTTACACTGCAGGTCTTGATGCCCAAATCCGATTTTCTGACTATATCCGATTTTTTTGACGACCCGCTTACATCATCTTTTAAAAGTGACCGTATCCGATTTTTGCATTTACACTATACACTGCTGAAACTACCAAACGTAGACGTTCTGACATGGAAAAGGAAGTAAAACAGCACGAAATACAATGGATGCAGATGCAAATAATATTATACAGTGTTTTGCTTTCCACAATATTTTGAAAAGTCAAACAAAAAGTCAGCAAAACATTGGTCTCGTACGGCGCGGCGGAGAAAAAAGCGCTTAAACCGTGCCTGCCCATATCTAGTGAAATGTCTTCAAACACGGATTTATTTCTGTAACAACCCTGCATTTTTGCCTGCATTGTCTCTTCGCCCCAAAGACTTAAAAGACATGAAACCTTGGCATTGCTCCACTGTGTGTATCCTTCGTCCTCCATCGCGCCTATAAGAAGTCATGTGATCTCAGTTGGTGGTGTCCACCTGAGTTGACGTCACTTTTTTAATGACGTACGACTTGCATTTACTGGGGAATATCCGATTTGTCTGATTACATGGCACACGCAAATGCACGTATCCGATTCATATCCGATTTATTACCACATATGAATGAGGCCTGAATCTGATCTGAGAAAATCGGAATCCATGCGGTTTTTTCCTGCTTACACGTTCACCGGTCATATCCGATCTGTGCCACATGAGAGGAAAAAATCGGAATTGCGTCACTTGAACCATGCAGTGTAAATGGGGCCTTAATCCTAACTGCAGATGATGCTGTTACTGCTAGACTTCAAAGCTACGTTTGATATTTTTACTGAGACAAGTAATGCATTATAAACAGGCATTAGCTAAATACTGAATGTATTTACATCAAGCTGATGTGGTTCCTCACGCTTTCTTAAAGACCTATAGCACCTGGCCATAATTACCACTTTCCCTAAAATAATGTTTAAGACTGAAGTGTCCAAACACACACACACACACACACACACACACACACACACACACACACACACACACACACACACAGTTATTAACGGGATGTTTTTATTTTCTTAATCCTATACTGTACTGTCACAAAATTTTGTAATTTTCATTTTTGTACTAATAACTGCTGATATTTTTCACTTTATTATTTGCCTTTTAAATCTTTGGATCATATCCTTGGTTTTTGATGTCAAAATCCTTTTCCTGGTCACAGATTCTTCCAACAAAATTCTTGTCAGTTTCCACGCTGGGTTGGAGACACATGACATAAATGTTGACTTGGGCTTAAAAGATGTGATCTTGTTTTCTCAAATACGGGTCGCTGCTTCAGATGTATAGCACCGGACTTTTAATGGGAGACTCTGATGAAACTTAAATAAGTCCACTTCATTCTGGAACTCGTTAGCTGTATGTATCGGAGCATAAGTCACACCTTTTGATAAAACAGGCAAGCCAGCACAGCAAAGAGAGTGCCATGAGCTATAAACCTTCTGAGAAAGGCCTGTGTCCAGAATTCTGTTGTGTACATTCACCTCATACGCTCTCTCAGCATCGATTAGTGACTCAAACCACAAACACAACATTTAGCCATTATTTTGAAAATGTGATTGTTTTTACACAGTACAGTCTTTCACAGACGCCCTTATGAAAATTAACCATGGTTTTACTACAGTGACCGAATATTGTTTTTGAAGTAAAACCATAATAACTACAATAAAAATTAAGCATTATTTTGTAAAGAAAACGTCCCCCCAAAAAATGTAAATAAAAAAACAGTAAAATTAAAAGAATGGCTTTTATTGTAACTGTACAGTCAAATTAGTTAATACATGTATTAAGTTAATGTATTAAAACTTTAGCAATTACCTGTATCCCAGATAGCACAGGTACGTCGCGGAGACGTCTGTGAAAGATCGTAGCATCTGGTTAACATCGCATTCAATCGAACGTTTTTAGCTGTTAATGAGCCGTCTCCCTTACAAAAATAACCTACAGGAATCCTGCAGGAATATTATGCAGATTTCCTACAGGATTTCCTACAGGATTTTCAGCTCATTTTCCTGAAGGAATACCTGCAGGAATTATATCTCTGCAGGGTTTTAAAATAAAATATTCAAAGTTCCTGCAGGACTGTTGTGGATATATATGCAATTATACAGGTCTTCTTATGTCTTCTGTAGGATTAATGCAGGGGGAATTACTTCACAACAAACAATGTATTTTCACAAATTATTTATTGTATTTATTGAAACTGTAAGAGCAGAGCGAAGCAGAGACCAATTCACAGCCAAATGAAGCCTCTACACTGTTTTCCTGAAAAACAAGAAAAAAAAGAGAAATTTAAAAATTTGTTTGTGTGTGAGAGAGAGAGAGAACTTTCAACAGCAGCAGCAGCATGAAAATGAGCTCCTGATTTTTTGCTTTTAAATGTTGTTTTAAGACAAGACAGACAATCAGTTTTTATAAAATTATATAAATTAAGACCTTCTGCAACATATTAACTACAAAAGAACATTGAGTCAACCAAGAAAAAATCTGCAGAAGACAACTAGCAGACAACCAACTGACAGAAGGCTTAAAGGTCCCACAACTACAACGAGAGAGAGAGAGGAAAAGAGGAACTCCGAGTGAGTACACAAAATATCTACAATCAACAATCAACCACCTTTGTTTTGGAGAAAGATTTGCCCAAAAACGGTGATTTAATTAAGCTACAATATAAGGGCTGACTGCAGTAGATATAAACATTCATAAAACAACAACAACAACAAACTGCTAGCAACTGTCAGAATATTTGAAAAATGACAGAATCAGTCCCTATAACATACCCATCCAAAGCTACCAATGAGATCCTAAAGAAGAAACATAAAGATCAGCTCCTGAAGGACAGTCCAGAAACCCTGTACTCAGACCTATACAGGAATGGAGAGGTCAGTAACATCATATTCCACACAGAAGACCCTGAAGCCTGGCACTCAGCAATCAGACATCATTACCCCACAGTAATTAGAAAGGGCATCAGTAATGGATGGAAACTACTGATTAAGGAAGGGGAGGATTCAGATTCAGATGTCATGATAACAGCCAACCTATATAAAAATGGGACTGTAATGATTCAGGGGAAGCTGAAACAATTTGAAAAGGATTTCCTGCAAATTAAATTAAAATTTAAATTAAAATTAAAAAATAAAATTTATGCATTTAGCAGACGCTTTTATCCAAAGCGACTTACAGTGCATTCAGCCTATCAATTTTTACCGATCATGTGTTCCCGGGGAATCGAACCCCCAACCTTGCGCTTCGTAAAATTAAAGAAAAAGCTCAACTGAACAAGATCAGCCCTAATACACAAAAGTGTGCAGAAGAGCCCTCGACCTCCAGCCATCAGTCCAGAGACGACAGTGAGGAGATCTCCCTTCTACACAGCATCATCTGTGACATGAAGGAGAAGTTCAGGGAGATGGAGCTGGAGCTGGTGCAGCTGAGAGTAGAAGGAGACTGATCCAACAGAGAAAGAAGCGGATTACAGGAAAGAAATAGAAATGCTTAAGAAAGAAACACAAGAAATGAAAAAACAGGGAGAAGAGTACAGCAGTCAGCTGTCTGTAATGAGGGAAGAGATGAGAAAGCTGAGAGAGGACAGAGAGTCCCACATAATACAACGGTCAGCTGTGGAGAAGCAGCCGACACAGAGAGGAGAACAGCAGAGCTCAGAGGAGACTCCTTCTCCAGCAGACTCCTACAGTCAATCACAGCCTCACATTATACTCCTCATGGACTCCAATGGCAAGTTCATCGATGAAAAGAGACTTTTTCCCAGAAAAAATGTCCAAAAAATATGGTGCCCAAACACAGAGAAGGCCCTGGAGCTCTTGTGTGAAGAGCAGCTGGGTTCCCCCAGCCACATCATCATCCACACCGGCACTAACGACCTCCGAGCTCAGCGAGAGAGAGTAGCAACAGCTCTCATTAATGTGACTGAGAAGGCATCCTCCCAACTTCCCCAACTCCAAAATCATCCTCTCCACCCCTGCTATTGCGCTCGGACTTCCACCAGGACACCATCAGGCGTATAAATGCTAGAGTATCCAGAGACTGTGCCCTAAAGCCCAACGTACACCTGGTTCAGCACCCCACACTGAATCTCAGCAGCCTGTATGACCACGTCCACCTCCACAGAAGGGCAGTCCCCATCTTTGCCAAAACCCTGAAGGACATCGCACTCAACCGCAGCTCCAGCACACCGCAGCGACCTCATGGACACCCCACAGAGCTACTGCAGGGACACCACCCCCCTCCACCACTTCACCTCTGACCGGAGGAAGCCCACGACAGGTTCTGTGAAAACACCGCATGAACAGGCCTGAAGCCCCCTCACCTTCTCATCCACATGAACATCAGCAGCCGGCGTGCAGCCGGAGCTACGCTGAAGCAGCCAGCAGATCACTGACCCCCTGCAGCCCCAGCACAGCCCACAGCCAGCCGGCCCCATCACCCTGCAGAGACCTCACCAACATCCAGCACATGCTGACTCTGCTGTGCTCACACCTCATGGGTTAGTGACTCACAACAACAACAACAACAAAAAAAAAAAGATTTTTGAGATTGAAAAAAAATGAGTAAAGAAATTAAAATGTATGTGTGTGTATGTGAAAATGTGTTTTATTTCTACTTATTTTAAATGAGACTCTTAGAAACCTATTATTTATTATTCTTGAAAAAAAAAAGAAAAAAAGTATGGATGTGTATGCATGTATATGAGTTTTTTTTTTTTTAATGAGATTTTAGAAACCTATTATTTATTATTCTTGAAAAAGAAAAAAAAAAAAAGTATGGATGTGTATGCATGTATATGAGGGGTTTTTTTATATCAGATTTTAGAAACCTCATATTATTTATACTTCTTGAAAAAAAAAACTATATGTATGTGTGTGTATGTATGTATGTATGTGTGTATATATGTGTGTATGTGTATATGTATGTATATATATATATATATATATATATATATGTATGTATATGTATATGTATATATATAATATATATATATATATATATATATATATATATATATATATATATAATATTAATATGATATCTTTGTATATTTTTCTTTACCTAATTTATACATTTAACTTATTTTCTTGGATCATAATATTTAATATATTCTTCTTGATTTGTCAATTCAATATACTGATGTCTGTCTTGTTTTGAAATAACAAACGTGATCATTTAATGAGCTCATATTCCCTGAAAGTCACATGTTGGAATATTCAAGGACTGAGGTCCTCTGTTCTTGGTATCAAGAGCCAACATTCAGACTTTAAAAAAGAAATTGAGAATTCAACTGACATTGTAATACTACAGGAAACATGGAATGTTAGAGATTTATCCACTGGCTGTCCAATTGGATTTAGGGAAAATAGTTCTACCATCGACGAAACTAAGAGGGGTGACTCAGGGCAGAGAGTCAGGGGGAATGCTGATATGGTATAGAGCACACCTCATAGACTCAATCACAGCTATACAAATCGGAAAATGTAACATTTGGTTAAAAATCCAAAAAGACATTGTCTCCACAGACCGTCCCATATTCTTGTGTGCTATATACCTTCCCCCAGCTGAATCCCCCTATTACAGTGAAGAAACCTTCTCCATCCTGCAGGACGAGATTAGCCATTTCCAGAGTAAAGGGAATGTGTTAATGTGTGGCGATCTAAATGCCAGAACTGGAAATGAACCAGACTTTGTCAACACACAGGGAGACAAATATATCACAAACACCAGCCACTCTCTGCCCTCATACCAGCTAAGAAACAATTATGACAAATTAACAAACAAAAGTGGGAAAAGCCTTCTAGATCTCTGTCGGTCACTGAGCCTGTACATAGTAAATGGTCGCATACGGGGAGACTCTTTCGGTTGTTACACCTTTAATTCTTTCTTGGGCAACAGTACTGTAGATTACTTCATCACAGACATTGACCCAGTGCATCTCTGGGCATTCACAGTCAGTCCTCAAACACCTCTGTCAGACCACTGTAACATTACACTATATTTAAGACGAACTCATAGCAATGAATCACACAGACAGCCCTCTCACTTACTAAAGCTGCAACCACCCTACAAGTGGACCAATAACAGCACAGAAAATTATCAAAATGCAATAGAAAGTCAAACGATCAAATTATTATTGGAAAAATTTATATTGAACACATATTCACAAAAATAAATTAGGAATAAATCTGGCACTTAGTGACATTACCAAAATATTCCACCAATCAGCATCCATGTGCAATTTTAAAAATAAATCATCAAAAAGGAAACCAAAAAACACAAAATAAATGTGGTTTGACAATGAGTGCAAAAATATCCGAACAACAGTACGAAATCTTTCAAATCAAAAACACAGAGATCCTGACAATGAAGAACTCCGCCATCAATATCACGAAGCCCTTCGACTGTACAAACAAACTCTAAGAGTAAAAAAGGAAGAACAACAGAACAATTATTTCAAGCAATGGAGGAGTCAATAAATACCAGTAACTTCTGGAACAAGTGGAACATGCTCTATAGGCCACAACAGGAAGACCTGGTCATTCAAAATGAGAACATATGGAGGACACACTTTGAAAATCTGTACAAAACAACTGAAACAAATCCTGCTCGAAATGAATTAAAAACCAAATTAGAAATCCTAAAAGAAAACATTAAAGACAATCAGAACCCCCTGGATTTCCCAATCACAATAAATGAGCTTACAGACAGACTACATGCACTAAAACCCAACAAGGCATGTGGCATTGATGGAATACTGAACGAAATGATCAAATACACCAATGACCAATTCAAAAACGCAATAATAAAATTATTCAACTTTGTTTTGAGAGTAGGATATTTCCCCGACACCTGGAACCAAGGCCTAATTACACCAATCTTTAAACAAGGAGACAAATATGACCCAAACAATTACAGAGGCATATGTGTCAATAGCAACCTGGGGAAAATATTCTGTTCAATTATTAATACAAGATTGCAAAACTTTCTCAAAACCCACAAAATCCTGGACAAAAGTCAAATTGGATTTCTGCCCAAACACAGAACGTCAGACCATATCTACACCCTCCACACAATCATTGATAGACATTTATACCAAAATAAATCCAAAATCTTTGCTTGCTTTATTGACTTTGAGAAGGCTTTCGATTCGATCTGGCACGAAGGACTCTTCCTAAAACTACTGGAAAATGGGATTGGAGGGAAAACATTTGATTTGATAAGCACCATGTATAAAAACAATACATGTGCTGTAAAAATTGGAAATAAACGAACAGAATTTTTCTCCCAACAACGAGGAGTCAGACAAGGTTGCCCACTGAGCCCCACTCTATTTAACATATATATACCGTATTTTCCGGACTATAAGTCGCACTTTTTTTCATAGTTTGGCTGGTCCTGCGACTTATAGTCAGGTGCGACTTATTTATCAATTTATTTGACATGAACTGAGAGAAATGAACCGAGAGAAATGAACCAAGAGAAATGAACCAATAGAAAACATTACCGTCTCCAGCCGCGAGAGGGCGCTCTATGCTGCTCAGTGCTCCTGTAGTCTACCACTGAAAACAACTGAAAACTGTTAACTGAAATATTAACTTAAAGACAACTGAGAAAGACTGAATGCAAATAAAATGCCCCCAAAAAGAAAATCCTATTCTGCAGATTACAAACTGCAGATAGTAAAATATGCAGCCGAAAACGGTAATCGAGCAGCAGAAAGAAAGTTTGGAGTGAGTGAGAAACTTGTGAGGGACTGGTGTAAAACAGAGGTTACTCTAACTCAAATGAAAAAAACAAAAAAAGCTAACCGCGGGCTGAAAGCAAGATGGCCAGAGCTGGAGGAACGAGTCCACAGATGGGTGCTTGAACAACGTGCTGCCGGGAGAGGCTTGTCAACAGTGCAGTTGCGTCTCCACGCCATGGTAGTAGCCAAGGAGATGAATATAAATGATTTTGCTGGCGGGCCTTCTTGGTGTTACCGCTTCATGCAACGCAACCGCCTCTCTATCAGAGCACGGACAACATTGTGTCAGAAACTGCCAGCAGACTTCCAAGCTAAGGTCGACAGTTTCCGTGAGTTCATTAAAAAGCAGGTTACTGAATACAACGTGTCACCGGACCATAAAATAAAGTTGGACGAGGTCCCCCTCACGTTTGACATCCCCATGGGCCGAAGTGTCGCAGAGAAAGGGCAGAAAAGTGTGAATATAGTGACAACTGGTCATGAGAAATCACACTTCACAGTGGTGCTGGCATGTTGTGGAGATGGATCGAAATTGCCACCGATGGTCATTTTCAAACGGAAAACCATGCCCAAAGACGAATTTCCCCCCACAGTTGTCGTGGCCGTGAATGAGAAAGGGTGGATGAATCAAGAAATGATTAACCTTTGGCTTACAAAGTGCTACACTAAGCGTCCTGATGGCTTCTTTAAAACACGCAAAGCCCTGCTTGTGATGGACAGTATGCGAGCGCACATAACGCCACAATTCAAAGATAAAATAAAAGCGTGCAACTCCATACCTGTCATCATCCCTGGAGGTTTAACCAAAATACTCCAGCCACTCGACATCTCGGTGAACCGGAGCTTTAAGGCAGTCTTGCGTCGCCTGTGGGAGGAGTGGATGGTGGACGGAGAGCACAGCTTCACGGCAACCGGGAGAATGCGCCATGCAACTTATCAGCAAGTCCTTGGATGGATCGACACAGCATGGGCTTCAGTGACAACCGAAACCATCCTGTCGGGATTCAGAAAGCCCAGAATAACTGGAACTGATGCGGAGTCTGACGACAGCCCCGCAGAAGAAGAAGAGACGGCGCTTCATCTTCCTCCGGAGTTGGCGGAGTTGTTCAGAAGCGACACAGAGGATGAAGAATTCAACGGATTCAGTGAAGTGGAATAAGATCGCGGGAGCTTTGTGAACTTGCTTAGTGTTACCGGTAACTGTTGGACTCGCTGGCTTGTTATGTTAATTTTAGCCTATTCAGCCTTCCAGGTATGTTTTTATGCTATTATGTAGCTAACTGTTAATGTGTTATGTTAACATACATATTCAGCCTGTTGTTCTGTGTACTATTGTGTACCATTAGCTGAATAACTTGCCTTTCCAGATTACCAATATCTGTTCTTGGTCTTGGATTTTAAATAAATTAAGTTAATATTTCAGTTAACAGTTTTCAGTTGTTTTCAGTGGTAGACTACAGGAGCACTGAGCAGCATAGAGCGCCCTCTCGCGGCTGGAGACGGTAATGTTTTCTCTTGTTTCTTGGTTCTAAATAAATGCGACTTATAGTCCGGTGCGACTTATATATGTTTTTTTCCTCGTCATTACGTATTTTTGGACTGATGCGACTTATACTCAGGTGCCACTTAAATTCCTAAAAATACGTTAAACGAATTAGCCAAAGCCTTAAATAATTCCACTGCCCCCGGCCCAACCCTGACGGAATCAGAAGTTAAATGTCTCCTCTTCGCAGATGATTTAGTCATTCTGTCAAAAACAAAAGAGGGACTACAGCAGCTCCTCGACGTCGTAGAGACATTCAGTCATACATGGGCTCTCAAAATTAACCTCGCAAAAACTAAAATAATGATTTTTCAAAATAGATCCAGATGTAGGGAAAATAAATACATCTTTTGAGCAGGAAACCAAGTCCTCCAACACACCCAGGAATACACATATCTGGGATTAAAACTGAGTTCAACAGGGAACTTCAATCTGGCTGTGAATGAACTGAAGGCAAAAGCACTGAGAGTCTTCTACATGAAAAATACTATTCGACATGAAAATTCCAATTCAAACCTGGCTAAAAATCCTAAAAGCAATAATTGAACCAATTGCGCTGTATGGCAGCGAGATATGGTGACCTCCTAAAAACCCAAGATTTCTCTAAATGGGAAAAAGAGGAAATCAAAACTCTCCATACACAAATTTGTAAAAACATCCTAAAAGTAAACAGAGCAACACCAAACAACTCGTGCAGAGCTGAATTAGGACAATACCCCTTATTGATCAGTATCCAGAAGAGAGCTGTGAAGTTCTACCAGCACCTGAAGCGCAGCGAGCCGAGCTCATACCAGGCTGAAGCCCTGCGGTGTCAGGAGCAGAACCGGCACCGGAGCGCACTCTCACAGCTGATGCTCAAACTACAGCCAGACCAGCACAGCACCATCTGGCCAAACCAAATTATACAACTACAAAAACAAAACTACATCACCTATTGGAAAGATGCTACTAAATCACAAAAGAAGATGGAACTCTATTTAAAGCTGAAGAGAGATTATAAACCAGCAGAATACCTGAGCTGTGTGTGAAAGAGCATAAATTGAGAAAGACCCTAAGCAGATATAGACTGAGTGATCACCGTCTGGCTGTAGAGAGAGGACGGCACAGGCAGAGATGGCAGCCGAGAGAGCAGAGACTGTGTTCACTGTGCTCTCAGAGAGAGCTGGAGACAGAAGAACACTTCCTCATTCACTGTGATCACTATCACAGGATTAGATCACACTATTTCACCAGATTCCAACAACTAGAACCACATTTTATGGCATTACCAAATTCATAGAAATTAAATCATATTTTGGGAGAAAACTCTATCTCAATCACAACAGCAGCAAAGTATGTAACAGCCTGCCACAAACTACGAGAGTCAGCCAGTGGACAAAACTAAAGTCTGAATGTTGATACAAATATACACAAGTGTGTTTTTTATTTTTTATTTGATTTTGTTTGATTTTAATTTGTTGTTATTTTTTATTTATTGATTTATAAATGTATTCATGCATTTGTTTACTGATTGATTTTATTGATTATTTGTTCACTGCCTATGTAATGGCCAATGCTTTGGCAATACTGTACAAGTCATGCCAATAAAGCTCATTTGAATTGAATTGAATTGAATTGAATTGAATTGAGAGAGGAGAGAAGAGCACAGGAGAGAGAGACAGAGGAGAGAAGAGCACAGGAGAGAGAGACAGAGGAGAGAAGAGCACAGGAGACCTTTGACCTTTCAAAAACCCTTTAATAACAATAAACAAATTTTCATTACACAATAACACAATTAAATCCACAAGACTATCAAAAATTACAAAAACTTACACCTTCATTTCCAAACAACCATCACTTATCATACATAAAATTCAATTTAAACACCAAACTTCTTCAAAAGTAGTCAATTTTCCAATAAGTTTATAATATGCAAATTCAACCATTTAAACGGGCAGAGATCAAACCTTTGTATGTTAAAACAATGTTGGTGGAACCTTTTGCCATAATTTTAGCTTTTCTTGTCAACCATATACTTAATTTAGCTTGTCCATACAAATAATTCAGAAATACATCAACATTCCTTGTTTTATACCGATACTTAGGACCAAAAATAAAACCTTCTTCACTAAAAGCATGACCCAACATATCACACCATTCTTTTAACACTTGAAAAAGTGACCCTAGTCTATCACATTTTAAAAATAGATGAGACAAAGTTTCAGTTTCAGAACAAAATGGGCAAGTTTCAATAACACTGGAGTCCAAATGAGCTTTATGTTTATTTGTGGCTACTATTCCATGTATGATCCTCCACTGTAAATCTCCAGTTCTCTTATCTATGGGAACCTTATACAAAGTTCTCCAGCTTCTTTTAGGTGAAAGATCTATACCAAATATTCTTGCCATTTGGACTCACATACTTGTTTCAATTCTTGAAAGCGCATTACTTTTACACAAACATAGTACATAGATTTCTTGCCCACCTCATGAAAATATTTAAGTTCTGGAGTGTTAAAAGTGAGTAACTTTCCCTCTTCCTCCTGCCATGAGTTCACAGAAACTTTTTACTTCCAATTCTGGGAACTCTTTCACATTATTATCCTCATTTTGTTCTAATAGTTCCTTATCAAGAAGTACATTTAAATTCAGAAGGCACAGCTTCCACAATTTCATTTAAAAGTCTTTCAGAAAACCGTAAGGATTTAACACCAATCTTTGTGGCAATATCTTCTGGGGGGATAACCACCCTTTCTCATTCAGAAAAGAGGACACCTTGGTAAAACCTGCTCTTACAAGTGCATTTCTCATTGAAACAGAGTTCAAAATTTTTACAGATAACACATGATTGTACATTATGGGTTCTTCTTTTCCCCAGAAACCTTTGATAGACCCTTCTTTTCGAGAGTTTGAAAAAACTTTCCAAACTCTAAGCATTGTTTTATAAAAATCCGTTAGACCGATTACTTCCACTCCATCAAGATCCATTAAAAACAGATGTCGATCAAGGCCCAACCGTCCTCCTTTTCTCAACAAACCACAGGCTACATCTGTCCAACTGATGTGCCTTTTATACAAGAGCCTTTGAGCAGCCTGTAATCTAAAAGCAGCAACTCTGCATTCAATGTCAATAAGTCCTTGTCCTCCTTCACATATTGGTAAATACAGGACAGCTGCTTTCAGCCAATGCTGTCCTGACCAAAAAAAATTAACCAACTGTCTTTGGATATCTTTTACAAGATTAGGAGGAGGATCCAAAACAGCCATTTTATGCCACATTGAAGATGCAATAAGGTTATTTATTATCAAAACTCTTCCTCTATATGATAATCGAGGGAGAAGCCATTTCCAATTGGACAAGCGTACACACATCTTCTCCGTCAATCCATCCCAATTCTTCCCTTTATATAAATCAGAACCTAAAAAAACTCCTAAAAATTTAATACCATCTCTACTCCATCCAACATTTCCAGGCAACTTTGGTACTGAACTTGTAGTTCCACACCATAAAGCTTCACATTTCCCCCAATTTATTTTAGCTGAAGAAGCCTTTTCATAACACTGGATACAATTCAATACTCTCTGTACATCTTCTTTATCCTTAATTATCACAGTGAGGTCATCAGCATAAGCAGAAAGTTTAATAGGTTTATTAAAGGATCCTTCAATATGTAAACCTTTCAATGAGGTTCTTAATTTACACAGTAAAGGTTCAATAACCAAACTATAGAGTTGACCCGAAAGTGGGCAACCCTGCCTTATCCCCCTTCTGACTTTAATGGGTGCACTTAAACCTCCAGGCACTTTTATCATACATTCTGCTTTTTCATATAATAATCTGATCCATGAAATAAAACCATCTCCAAAGCCATATGCCCTTAAAACATCAAACAGATAAGAATGATCTACTCTGTCGAAAGCCTTTTCTTGATCTAGGGATAATATCCCTAGATCAATATTATTTACCATTGAATAGTCAATGACATCTCTTATAAGGAACAAATTATCTCTAATGTACCTATTTTTTATACAATAAGACTGATCCTTGTGAATTAGTTCTCCCATATGTTCATTCAGTCTATTGGAAATACACTTAGAAAAAATCTTATAATCTGTGGTTAATAAAGCTACAGGCCTCCAATTTTTAAGTAAAGTTAGATCACCTTTTTTTGGTAGCAGAGAAAGAATTGCTCTTCTGCAACTAATAGGTAAACATCCTGTTTGTATTGAATATAAAATCACATCATAATAGTCTCTTCCAATAATTTCCCAAAAAGAATTAAAAAATTCAGAGGGAAGCCCATCTAATCCAGGGGATTTTCCAGTTGATAATTCTTGCACAGCTTTAGTTACTTCCTGAAAACTTAAAATAGAATTCAAGTCTTCTTTATGCTCTGATTTAAGTTTTGAAATTGAATCTAAAAGTTCAGTTTTACTATCTAAATCTGTTATATCTATATCATATACAACTTAGAATAAAAATCAACAACACATTTACTCATTTCGGATGGGCCATAAAATAAATCACCTCTTTCATCCCTTAAACACAACATTTGTTTCTCTTGACACACTTTTCGTTCTAAGTTGAAAAAGAAGGATGTTGGTCCATCAATATCCCTAATATGAGAAAACCGAGCTCTGACAAGAGCTCCTTTTACTTTTTGGCTTGCAGTAAATTTTCTAACTGTAGCTTTTTTTCATTAATAACATTTTTTAATTGATTTTCATATCTTTCCAACATTCTATTTTCAATTTCAAAAATCTTATTTTCAAGTTCCTTAATAATATTGCTCATTCTTTTTGAGGAATAACAAGTATACTGTTGACAGAAAACTTTAATTTGGGTTTTCCCTACTTCCCACCATTGTATTATATCTCTAAAATCATTTTTACGCATCTGCCATATTTGCCAAAATAAATTAAAATTTGCACAAAAAACAGCATCTTGTAACAGCTTTTTGTTAAAATGCCAATATGAACCTACTTTACATTGCTTTGACAATACACAATCTATTGTAATCATTTTATGATCTGAAATAATATTAGGAATTATATTAGCATTACAGATTCTATTCCTTGAATTATTAGAAATATAAAACCTATCTAACCTTGCCCCATGAACCTGTCCTTCAGAAACCTTCACCCAGGTATACTGTCACAGGTCGGAGCGGACCACAGATGTTGTGAGTCACGCCCCTTCCTAATTTCCACCTCGAGGAGGTCCCAAGAACACCCCAATGACACACGAGAGCCGGTAAGTAAATATTAAAACAGACTTTACTAAATTACTAAAAAAAAGGTTATGGGGAAGGGAGGCTAAAATCCAACCCTCCTTTTGGAGAGTAACAGTCTCGAGTCTCTTAGACTCCGTCACGGGAGATCTCAGGTGAGTCCTTCACTCCTCTTTCCTTCTGGCTATGTGACGACAATCAGCTTATTCACAAGTGCCCCTTTGTTCTGGCTTGCAGGACGACTGTCCAGGGCCCTCTCCTTTCCTGGACGTAACAGATACAAGTGGTAAGTATTGAGAGTTTGGATGCACAATGGATACCTGCTGCTACTTTTTTGACGACGAACTCCGAGGCGACCCAGCGGATTATACTCCCGGTCGTCCAGATGCTGGGGGAACTGCCCAAGGGTTGCCGGGTTCCAACTAAAACCGTACTGGTAAGTGTACGGGAGGGGGTTTCCACGGTCTCTGTATCCTGAGTGACGAGTCGACATGCAGGTAGACGCTTCAAAGGGACCCGCTAGATCTGCACAAGAGCATAAAGGTAAGTGTAACAGGACTGGACACGGATAGTGGACAGAGGGGCCGCTGGCTCTTCACTCGGGGGCACAAGTAAGTCCGTAGGAAAGACAACTGGGGTTTCACTTGAGCATACAGGCGAGTGTACAACACAATATGTTGGCTTTAGCTTTGGGCATAAGGTAAGTACATCCAATACAACTGGGACTTCACTCTGGGCAGACAGGCGAGTGTACAACACAATATGCTGGCTTTAGCTTTGGCATAAGGTAAGTACATCCAATACAACTGGGACTTCACTCTGGGCAGACAGGCGAGTGTACAACACAATATGCTGGCTTTAGCTTTGGGCATAAGGTAAGTACATCCAATACAACTGGGACTTCACTCTGGGCAGACAGGCGAGTGTACAACACAATATGCTGGCTTTAGCTTTGGGCATAAGGTAAGTACATCCAATATAACTGGGACTTCACTCTGGGCGGACAGGCGAGTGTACAACACAATATGCTGGCTTTAGCTTTGGGCATAAGGTAAGTACATCCAATACAACTGGGACTTCACTCTGGGCATACAGGCGAGTGTACAACACAATAGGCTGGCTTTAGCTTTGGGCATAGGGTAAGTACATCAAAGGTAACTGGGACTTCACTTGGGCATACAGGCGAGTGTACAACACAAATATGCTGGCTTTAGCTTTGGGAATAGGATAAGTACATCAAATGTAACTGGGACTTCACTTGGGCATATACACGCGAGTGTACAACACAATATGCTGGCTTTAGCTTTGGGCATAAGGTAAGTACATCCAATATAACTGGGACTTTACTCTGGGCAGACAGGTGGGTGTACAACACAATATGCTGACTTTAGCTTTGGGCATACGCTTACGGTGAATATACAGGGAAACAGGAAGTGATGTAACTCACAGACCTTCGAGGGAATAGACGTCAGACGTTCCTTTTCTGAGGCTTCTACCAACTGCTGATAGAGAGGCGGATCGAAAAACTGTTGCGTTGGGCCGAACACGGCCTCCGCTGGCGTCACACACAGGTAAGTTGTCTCACCCGGGGTGTGCTACACTGGAAATAACAAACGCACACCTCATCTTTCTACCAACCGACAAGTCAAGAGATCTAGACAGGGGCGAACCTTTGAAGAACTCCACAGCAGGTAATAATACACGCACAGCTGATTTCCTCCTACAGCAGCCAACTCCTCACCATTAATACTTCCCAATAGATCCACACTGTTCTTACTTGAAATTGTTTCCCACCACCGTCACGTGGGGAAGAAGGGTCAGGATGTCATCGACGGCATATAATTGGAGATGTTTTCTTCGCCCACCTCGGTATTCACTTCCTTCACAGGATTTCGTCGGGCCTGAAAGGTGGTTGTTGACGACACAACACAGCACAACAGCAATTTTCAAGTGTATACACTCACAGCAAAGGACAAAGACTCACCCACTGCACTCCACACACTCTGGTGAATTTAGGGTCAACACCCCGTCTGACCAAAGACTCTTCCTGTAAGTCTTGAAGACACTGATGCCACGAATATTCAGATTAAAAAACGTTGCCGCCACAACAGCCCAACATCCTCTCCTGCTCACTGGTCCTGGCTCACCCACAATCCTCCTCCACGGTGGGGCCGCTCACATACTATGCCACAAACTCACAAAACGCTCACAGATAGTTCACTCTAAATGATTATACTGCTGCTGTACGATGGTTTAGGGTACTCACACCGTTACTACACGAGGTCTCTTTTTCCCTCTTCTTTCCAGCTCCTGGATACTTTCTCCTGCTGCCAATAACCTGTCGAAAAGGCCTCCTTCGGCGATACTTCCGGTGAGTCTTCCTGTTTTCAACCACTCAGAATTTGTTACACATGTCCATGGAGCATTTCACAGTTAAGTAGACATTCCAATATACTCAGCCCGGTGTCTGTTTCTGCCAAACCCTTGTCTCCGTCTTTGCCCAGCCAACAATATCCTCTGCCTTCTTTCCTCTGTACTCGCCCAAACACTCCAACTCTCTCGCCGTATCGGCTGAAATAAAACAAAGAACTTTCCCCCCTCCTCTGCAGTTTCTTGTTAAAGGCCCTCTTTATACCCCTCCTTCTCTTCATACTGCCCAATCCACGATCGCCCCGTTCATCTATCCACCTGCGATCAATAAAACCCTGATTTCCCTTCCCGGAGTTCCCGGTGTTGGAGAATTATGGTCCGGGCGGAACCAATCTCCGTCATTTTTTTAGTAACACAATTTCAAATACAACCCGACACAATACTGTTTTAAAGATGGGTTTTCAGTTCTCCAGATGTCATTTAGCTCAAAACTTTTAACAATGTTTGCCAAAACAGATGAAGACTGATAGTGCGTTTCTTCGTTATTTCTATCCATATTAAAATCTAAAGTACAATTAAAATCTCCTCCCACAATAACAATATCTTTTGATTTTAATGTATTTAAAACTTCCTTAATTTTCTTAAAAATAACAATTCTCTCAGACCCTTTATTATTGGCATAAACATTTACAAAAATAATATTCTAAGTATTTAATTCTGCTTTTACAACTAATGAATGACCTGGCTCTATCTCTTGCCCTGATAAAATTTTAACCTTACAGTTAGGACTAAAACATATAGCAACACCCGAGCTAACATTGGAGCCATGACTAAGAATATACTTCCCATCCCACCACAAGCCCCATTCTACTTCATTACTTTTATCACTATGGGTCTCTTGAAGAAAAGTCACTCCAATATTTTTTAATGTTAAATACTCTGAAACCAAGGCTTGTTTTTTCCTATCTCTAAGGCCATTTACATTCAAAGATGCTACTCGCAATGGCTCCATAAGACAGGAAAGTAAAGAAAAACAGAGAATAAAGGAAAAACAAAGAGACAGACAAAAAGCCATTATAATTATTTAAGAATTCTCCTAATTACCTTTCCTCTTTTATTTTGCCTAATTGTAGCTATATGTTTTTTCAGCCAAAAGCGTTTCTGTTGTGATAACACAGAAAAATTATACATTTTCCGCGCCCACACAACTGAAGCAACGAATTTGTCAACATCTGGGAAATAATCAGCAACATTTACCTTTTTACCTTTTGGTTTCATCCAAAAACTCATTAATCTTTTCCACATTATATAAATCATCACCTACCTTTGGGCAATCAGATATATCAGAACAACAATCATCATCCTTTCCTCCATCATCCTGAGTCTGACTCATTGATAAAACTTCATCAAAACCTACATCTTCAGCCGTATTCACCACCTCTACATCCTGACTCACTGATACGACCCCATCAGAAAGCACATTTTCAACAGCCGTCGCCGCTTTTACAGCTATTTTACTACTACAGCAAGGCTGCTCTTCTTGCACAAACCCAGCAGAATCACTAGAAATTGCACTCACCTCATTCTCTTCACCAGTATCCACACCTTGGCCTTCTGACACTTTCTCTGGTTCCCGATTCTGGTCACCCTGACTTTCCGTTGTATTTTCATTTGCCACCGCTTGTTCTTCTCCTATCCGAATCTCCTCTGGTCTATTTTTATGCGGACACGAGAATCGTTTGTGACCAATATCGCCGCACTCAAAGCACCTTAAGCTTTCAGTGCTTGCATATAACACATAAGAACTATCCCCATCATTTACTCTAAAAGACACATCCAAAGTTTTATCCTGAGAATTTAAAAACATGTGAACTTGCCTTCTAAACGACATTACATGTTTTAGCGCTGGATTCTTGCACCCTAAAGGTACCACCTTAACTGGACTGACTACTTTCCCAAAACGAGATAATTCTTTAACAATCACTTCACTTTTAATGAATGGAGGAACGTTTGAAATGGTTACTTTGGTAGCCGATGCATACAGCGGCGTTACTGGCACAAACATTCCTTTCACCCAAAGCCCATTTTCAATTATCTGATTAACGTGTTGCTCAGTCTTCAAAAAAACCACGACGGCTTTGTTCATTCGCGAGGCTGAATTTATATTTTCGTGACCAACCTGATCACCAACTACAATCAACACGTCCTCAATCGAAGCGGTCGGCTCCGGTACACATCTAAACCCATTCCGGAGAGAAACCGACACCGTTCCCCCCGAAGAAGACGCCATGCGGACGCCAAAAAAAAAAACCCGGGAGGAAGAAAAACCATACCCTCTAAACTAACCTAAACCTAAACACAAAAATTAAGAAGAAAAAGAAACACACTTTCAGTATGTTTTTAGAAATAAAGAAAGAATAGAAAAAAACAACAATAAACACCAATTAGAAACGCTCTCACACACATCCACTCACGCAAACTCATTCCACTAGAGAGAGAGAGAGAGAGAGAGGAGAGAAGAGCACAGGAGAGAGAGAGAGAGGAGAGAAGAGCACAGGAGAGAGAGAGAGAGAGAGGAGAGCACAGGAGAGAGAGAGAGAGAGGAGAGAAGAGCACAGGAGAGAGAGACAGAGACTGCAGAGACTGCACACGTTCTGTCAGACCTGGGCCCTGACCATTAATCCTAACAAAACTAAAGTACTAACATTCCAGAAGAGACCCAGAGTTCAGGGAAAGAGACACAACTTCACCCTTGGTATCACCAAAATAGAACATGCCACAAACTACACATACCTCGGGCTGAAGATGAATGCAACTGGTAAACTAAATTTGGCTGTGGATGAACTGAAAGAGAAAGCGAGAAGGGCCTTCTATGCCATCAAAAAATCTATCCAAATTGAAATACCAATTAGAATATGGCTCAAAATATTCTAATCAGTCATTGAACCCATTGCATTATATGGCAATGAAGTGTGGGGTCCTCTCCTAAATCACGAATTTGAAAAAATGGGACTAAAATCAGATTGAAGCCCTGCATGCTGAGTTCTGTAAGAGTCTCCTCAGAGTCCAGAGGAACACTACGAACAACGCATGCAGGGCAGAATTAGGCCAGTACCCTCTACTAATGCACATTGAAAAACGAGCCATCAAATTTTGGAAACACCTAAAAATGAGCGACCCCAACTCTTACCATTTTAAAGCACTTAAAAACCATGAAGTGAACCCTGAAAAAAGTCCCCTGATTCAGATGATCCTGAAGCTGCAGAAGCAAACTAACACGACTAACAACAGCCAGCATCAGGACTCTGAAGTATCCATCCACACAATTTGGCCCAACCAAATAATAAAAGCACAAAAAAGAAAATTATCTAACTTACTGGACTGAAACAACAGAAAAACAAAGTAAACTTGAATGTTATTTGGCCCTAAATAGAGATTACACAACTGCAGAATATCTGAGTACAGTTAAAGACTGTAAATGAAGAAGACAGATGACGAGGTACAGACTGAGCAGTCATACTCTGACTATAGAGACGGGCAGATATCGACAGCACTGGCTGCCCAGAGAGAGCCGTATCTGCCCTTACTGTAATCATGGGGAAGTGGAGACAGAGCAATACTTCCTCACCAGCTGCTCTAACTATGAAGAAATTAGAAATAAATTTTATCCCAAATTTGAAATACTTTACCCTGACTTCAAAATGTTGAACAAGAAAACACAACTTCAGTATTTATTAGGTGAAAAACAAGACTGTATCTTACTAGCAGCAAGATACATTGATGCCTGTCACAAAAAGAGGGAGGAGTCAACAAATCAGTGATGCGCCTACACACACACACACACACCACAAACACACAAACATACACCACACACGCACACCACATTGAATTATAAATTGTTTGAAGAATTTTAAAATGTTATTTGTTCTCCTTTTTAAATGTATATACATGCATGTATATAGATTCAATGTAAACACTATGCTTTGGCAATACATTGTAACAATTGTCATGCCAATAAAGCACATATTGAATTGAATTGAATTGAATTGACAGAGGAGAGAGGAGCACAGGAGAGAGAGACAGAGGAGAGAAGAGCACAGGAGAGAGAGGAGAGAAGAGCACAGGAAAGAGAGAGAGAGGAGAGAAGAGCACAGGAGAGAGAGACAGAGGAGAGAAGAGAACAGGAGAGAGAGACAGAGGAGAGAAGAGCACAGGAGAGAGAGACAGAGGAGAGAGAGAACAGGAGAGAGAGAGAGGAGAGAAGAGCACAGGAGAGAGAGAGAGAGAGAAGAGCACAGGAGAGAGACAGAGGAGAGAAGAGCACAGGAGACTTTTGACTTTAGAATGTCCTTTATTTATACATTACAAAATAGCTTTTTTGCTTTTATGGGAAAAAACACAAGTTTATACATTCCCAGGCTATAAAAACATGAATAAACAAATAAATAAACAATAAAAGCCCTTAAACACTCAATTACAAACCTTCTCAAAAAATGTTAATTTTAAATCCTTCAAAACCATCAGGTTCACATAAAAACCCATCACCTCCCCAAAAATGATAAAAAAACATCACATTATTAGTAAGTTTGTAAAAAAGCATATTCCAACGTTAGTCTTTTTTTTTAATAAAACAATTAACCATAAAAACAGGATCTGTTTTACCCCCCTTTGCTTCCACTTTATTTTTCCTTGTAACCCAAATTGCAAGCTTGATTAAACCATACAAAAAATTTAAAATAATCACTTTCTTCTTTTTATCAACGGAGTACTTTGGGCCATAAATGAACAGATTAAAACTAAAACAACCCAACAGTCTTATACTCCAACATTTTGCCAATTCTAAAATATTTTTTTAAACGAGAACATTGCATAAAAACATGTAAAACACTCTCAGACTCACCACAGAAAGGACATCCCTCCCCAACTAAAGGATCTAACCGTGCTATGTGTCTGTTCGTAGCTAATATCCCATATACAATTCTCCATTGAAGATCTCCTATTCTCTTCTCAATGGGTCTTTTGTACAGGGACCTCCAGCTTCCTCTCGGGGAAGAGTCTGACTCCAACACTGAAGTCCATTTTGTTCCTTTGAAGTCTTTAAAAATTTTATAGTTGCAGTTTTTAACACACACTCTGTAAAGGGTTTTCCTGGTAAGCGTTCTAAAACAACTCAACTCGGGGATTTTCATAGTCACTGTGTTTCCAGGGGTTTCCTTCCAATCTTCATCCTTTAGGGAGATTTTAAAATCAGGGAAACCATACGCCTCTTTACAGGTTTTTGGAGCAGTAACATTTAAAAAGTCTCTTGCTGCTCTTGGGAGTGCCGACTCTAGTTCGTTAAACAACCGTTGGGGGGTCCTTACGGATCTGAAGCCCACCATATCAGCCAGTTCCTTTGCCTCCATCCATTCACACCCTCTTCTGAGATCGGATACCTTTGATATCCCAGCACTAGTAAGTGCGACTCTGATGGCATCAGAGGACAAACAAACAGTGTGTAAAAGATCATTAAAAAATAAGGGCTCTTTTAGGATCCAGGCATCAGGACTCCCCCATTCTCTGGAAAAATTAAAAGTCTGCCACAGCTCCAATATATTACTAAAAAAGGGTGTAAGTCCTCAGAGTGAAGTTCCATTAAAGTTCATTAAAAACAGTTGTCTGTCCAAGCCCATTCTTCTGGTCTTGAGAAGCAGGGCACACGCAACGTCCATCCACACGTGAGGCTGATGATAGAGGAGGCGCTGGACCGCCATCAATCGAAAGGTTGCCAGCCTCGCCTTTATGTCGATGAGTCCCTGTCCACCTTCATGCACCGGCAGGTAGAGCATCGCTGGCTTTAGCCAATGTTGTCCAGACCAGAAGAAGTCCACCAGCATCTTTTGAATCTCTCTGATTAAAAGCCATCGGTGGGTCGAGGACCATGAACTTATGCCAGAGTGTTGAGGCGATCAGATTGTTGGCGATCAGAACTCTTCCCCTATACGAAAGCTGGGGTAGCAACCATTTCCATTTAGACAACTTGGCGCGGACCCTATACTACTAATCCCTCCCAATTTTTCTTTTCAAAGTCATCTTTACCTAAAAATACCCCTAAATATTTAAAACCTGTTTTATTCCATTTAACATTTTTTGGAAGTTTAGGTAAGTTAAAAATATCATTACTTTTGGATCCAAACCATAAGGCTTCTGTTTTTTCCCCAGTTAAGTTTGGCAGAAGAAAGTTTGCCATACATTTCTAAGCTTTCTTCTAAACATTGCACAACTTCTGTATTTTTAATTACAACAGCAACATCATCAGCATAAGCAGAGAGAACAAAAGCTTCTTTTCTTAAACCTCCTGTTATAACTATGCCCTTTAATTTTTTCCTTATCATGCAAAGTAAAGGTTCTATTGCTAAACTGTAAAGCTGTCCTGATATCGGACATCCCTGTCTAATGCCTTTTTTTTCCATTTTTACAGGAACGCTTAACCCTCCTCCAACTTTTATCAAACATGAAGCGTCATGGTATAACACCTTTATCCAAGATAAAAACTTTTCACCAAAACCATAGCATTTTAGAACATAAAAGAGATAGTGGTGATCTACACGATCAAAAGCTTTCTCTTGATCAAGAGAAACAATCCCAAAGTCCACATTGTACAGTTTTGTATACCTTAAAACATCTCTCATTAAAAACAGGTTATCATAAATAGATTTCTTGGGAATACAATAAGCTTGGTCTTCAAAAATTAACTTGTCTAACACTTTTTTAAGTCTGTTAACAAAGCACTTAGACAGTATTTTGTAATCTGTAGTGAGTACAGACACAGGCCTCCAATTTTTTAACATAAGCAAATCTCCTTTTTTGGGATTAGAGAGAGAACGGCCCGCTGACAACTTTTAGGGAGCATATTCAGATTAAAACTTTCCTTTAAAACACAAAACAAATCTTGCCCAATAACTTCCCAAAAGGACTTATAAAACTCTGCCGGCAGACCATCAATGCCTGGAGCTTTTCCTTTATTAAGCTGATGAACCGCTTCCGTCACTTCTCCGAAACACAGGTCACTTTCAAGAGTTTGTGCAGTTTGTTCATCCAATACTGGCAGATCATTAAAAAAGTCACTTGATGGAAAGAAGTCAGTCTCTTCTTTTGCATATAAATTAGTGTAAAAGTCCACAGCAAGCCTTCTCATCTCCTGAGGATCTGAGGTAACTGTCCCGTTTGCTTTTCGAATGCCATGCATAACATTGGATTGGGAGTGTTTTTTCTCCAGGTTAAAGAAGAAGGTTGTTGGAGCATCCATATCCTGCACTGATATAAACCGTGCTCTGACCAAAGCTGCTTTAACCCTCTCCTGAAATATATCTCTTAATTCCTGTTTTTTTGTCTTTAAGCGTTCTTGTAAACAAGGATCATTTTGGTTCATCAGGCTATTTTGAATTTCACATATCTCTTTTTCTAAAACATATACAGTATATTTGAGCTCGTTTCTTGTATGTGATAAAAATTTGTTGACTAAAAAGTTTAATCTGAGCTTTCCCCACTTCCCACCACTGCAGGAGATTGTTAAAATCACTTTTTTTTGAGTTACCCAATAACTCCAAAATTGTTTAAAATTTTCGCAGAAGTCGTGATCTAAAAGAAGTTTTGGTGTCAAACCTCCAAAAATAAAAACGAGGGGTTGTATGTGACAATAAAACATGTAAAGTGATCATATGGTGGTCTGAGATAACGTTTGGGATTATTTGTGTGTCCATTGCTCTATTATACATAGATTTCTTCATATAAAATCTATCGAGACGAGCAGCACTAATTCTATTGTTAGTAACTCTAATCCAGGTGTACTGTTTCACTCCTTCATTCTTTCCTCTCCAAATATCAATGACTTCTGATTGTTTTATAACATTTTTTAGGGATAGGGCAGATGATGGATGAGGTTCTTCACCATTCCTGTCAGTGATAAAATCTACAGTACAGTTCCAATCCTCACCCATAATTAAAAAATCATCTTGATCTAAATCATAAAGAACTTTCTTAAGTTTCTGAAATAGTTGAATTTGATCACTTCCTACTGTAGGAGCATAAATATTAATAAAAACAAAACCTTACTGTTTATTTCTACTTTTAAAACAAGGAGCCTTCCTTTTTCTACTTCCTGTTTTGATAAAATATTGATCTTTGTTTTCACTGAGAAAAGTATTGCCACCCCTGCACTTACATTAGTGCCATGGCTTAAAACACACTCACCATCCCACCTCAAACCCCAATCTGTTTCATTTGCTTCATCACTGTGTTTCTTGAAGAAACATCACATTAATCTCTTTAGGTCCAATACACTCTTTTAACAAAGCTAATTTATTTCCATCCCTGGCCCCATTTATGTTCAAAGATCCTACTCTCAGGATATCCATAGAAATAAAAGAGGGAAGGAGATCAAATAAAATCAGAAAAGTGAAGAGAAACCCGAAAGAGTTGTAGACACCCATGTGATCCTTATTTTAATTTACTTCTCTTATTTCGAACTTTCTTTGAACCTTGCCTAATTGCCGTTATGTGTTTTCTTTAACCTAAATCTCTTTTGTTGGGACAGAACTTCATTGCTGCACTCACTGCGAATTTTTTATCACTGAATCAACAAACTTGTTTAAATCGGGGAAAAACTCTGCAAGTTCAAACACTTTTGCCTTTGGTTTCATCCAAGAAGTTGTTAATCTGTTCAACAGTATACAACTCTCCTTCATAAGCATTATCCATATCCACATCAAAACAGGATTCATCATCTCTAATGCTTCCTTCAGTGACTTCAGACTGTCCATCCACCTCATCATCACTACTCTCCACACACCTCTTACTCAAAGCCTCTTCAGCATTAGCACCATCAGTACTCTGCTGAACACTTACAGCACTGACACTAGGCATTTGACTATCATTAACCGCTTCACTTACCTCAGTGTTGATCACTTTGACCGTCTCTGCCTGTACACTGCCTTTCATCGCTACAGTTTGTTGCTCATCTGTCCGCGGGCCCTGGTTCTCCTCGGCGCGTTGTTTATGTGGACAGACGAAGCGTTTGTGGCCGATATCTCCGCACTCAAAACAGCGTAAACTGTCTGTGCTCGCGTACAGCATGTATGAACTGTCTCCGTGAGACACACGGAAAGAGACATCGAGTGTTTTGTCCGGCGAAGTTAAAAACATATACAGTTGTCTCCTAAAAGACAACACGTGTTTTAACGATGCGTTCTTGCATCCGAGCGGAATCATTTTCACCCCTCCAGCAATTTTCCCGAATCTAGACAACTCCTTTACAATTGAATCACTGGAAATGAAAGGCGGTACATTTGAAACCGTGACTTTTGTAGCAGGGGCAGATAAGGGTGTGACGGGCACGTACGTTTCCTTAACCCAAATTCCGTTTTTCAATCATTTTTTTTACTAAGTGTTCGTTTTTTAGAAACACTACAACAGCTTGTTCATCCTAGAGGCCGAGTTTATGTTTTCGTGGCCGATTTGGTCCGCGATGGCGAGGAGAACATCTTCTATGGTTGCGCCTGATTCCGGCGCACACCTGAACGCATTCTTGAGAGAGAGAGGCGACGCTCCCCGCTCACTCAATCACACTGACTAACACTAATACAAAAGTAAAAAGAAAAAGAAAAATAATGCCCAAAGAATTGGGGGAAAAAAAGAGGAAAAGAAAAAAGACACAAAAACAAAAACCAAAAAAACGGTTAAATCAGAAAAAATCTTGAAAAACCGTGCGCTCCCCCACATGCAACCCAAACGCCACACTCTCGCTACCCAGCATGCAACACACCGGAGAGAGAGAGAGAGCAGAGAGGGAGCACAGGAGAGAGAGACAGAGGGGAGAGAGAGAACAGGAGGAGAGAGGAGAGAAGAGCACAGGGAGAGAGAGACAGAGGAAGAAGAGCACAGGAGAGAGAGGAGAGGAACAGGAGAGAGAGCAGGGGGAGAGGAAGAGGAGAGAAGAGGCACAGAGAGAGAGGAGCACATCTACACAGTCCCTATCAAAATAAACTACAAATATGTGTATATATGATAAACTAAACCAGTAATATCACATTAAAATACCAGTTTATAATTCAGAGATTTAAGCTTAGCTTAACTACAGTGCCTTATGGTGGGGGAAGTTAAAATGCTGACTCAATTTACCCACAGCATTTGGCTCACTTTGCCCCATAGGCCATTTTGGAAAAAATACCTACTGTTGCTAACTAGTTCAAGCTAATATTTAGTTGAATAATTTGCATGGTTTTATTTGTTGCTAAATCACATATATATCATAACTATATTTTTAGACCTGGATAAATTAGCCTTGGATTGTAACAACCAATACATCTGTTATACTAAAATTGTACTTTGAAAAGGCAAAAACAGTTTTTTTAAAGTAAATGGGTGACTTCCATTCCCATGTGTTTCTCCTTTTTCACAGTCTGGCAGAAATGATGGGTGGTTCCAAATACATAGGTCACCTGACAAAGAAGGTGTATAGTTGTCAAGAAACAGGGGGTGGATCAACTTACCCATTGGCTCAACTTACCCCAATCCCTGGCTAAACTTACCCTTCTCCCCCCTACTTCCACTGAAGATGAGGCAGAAGCAGGCTCAGAGAGTGTGGGAGAGCCCATTCTTATCAAAACATCTACAATAAAGTCTAAAATCATTACAGAGTTTGCTGTCTTCTCTTTTAATTTGTATATTTGTAACATTATAATTTGTATTAACAAGCACCCACCCCCCAGTGCCCATTTTTTGGTTTGGGCCACTGCCTCTCAAAATGTCTGTGCGAAGGCCCTGCAGCAGGAGCACTATTTATTTATATAATATGAATAATTTGTTATATTATCCTAAAGAGAAATGGTGGTTTACTTTTTTTCAACAGAGCATTAAAAGTGGTAGCCTATTTTAGTGAGCTAGGCTACATACATGGATATATGCAAAATGTCAATATTCTCACATATTAGGCCTATATTTGTCACAAGTACATTTTTTAATTTAGATTTAAAAATTTCTTTAATAAAACAGCATGCATTTTTGACACGCATATACTTGGATATTTGTTACCCTCCTTTAGTTTAACAGATAAATAGTTTTATGAATCATTTCCTTTATTTCAGTAAAACGTGAGGCACTGTATAATTTCCCTCCCATTATTTAGGCCTAACTAAAACAAGAAACAAAGTAAATTAAACCCGGCCATGATTTAGCTAAATCATTGAAACTGAAAAGAATGGACGGCTTAATAAAACATCCTCACATTTAACCTCAAGTTCTCATAATCAACAAAATGCACACAATGTAAAAAAAGAGCTTAATTAATTGACATCTTCAGTGATTTTAAAGGGAGCCTTTACTTTACTTATATATATATATTTATATAAAAAAAAAAAAAAAAAAAAATGCAGCTGCATTTAAATGCAGGAATGTATACTATTCCTTAAAATATCAGAGTGCAAGATTTGTGCTGCCCGCGATATGATGCTGAATCTTGACTTGCAACAGATTATTCTTCTTTTTGTCTACATATTTTATCTTCATTACAAATCTTGTTTGGTTTTATTTTGTAGAATTGCATGTAAAAAAATAATTAACTTTGTGAATGCATATGCAAAATGTAAAACTGCAATCTTATTCGCAGTCTATAGCATTTTATAATTATTTGTACAATAATATTTAGCTTAATCTGCTTTGTATCTTTATTATTTAATGCAAAAGAGATTTATTAAAACAAGTTTATGAGAGTCATGCATCCATTTAATCTTGATCAAGAACAACTAATGATCAACAATTTGGAGCAACATCAGCCATTAGATCATTTTAAAACGTCAAATAGCCTTCAATTTACAGGTTATAACTGCATCTCAAGATTCAAGATTTTCATTTGACACATACATGCGAATTATATAGAGTATATATAACCAGCAGTGAAATGTGAGTCAGCTCTGCTCCATGGACAATGCAATTAACAAAGAATACAACACAGAGGAAAATATACATAAATGTAGATATGAAAGGATGAAATAAAAGTAAACAATAAAAGTAGGAATAAAATATCAAATAAAATGTGTAACGTAGACTTAAATATAGAATAGAAATTAAATATGCATTAAAAAGTATACTGTAGTCTCAAATATTAAGATACACAGGAATGTACAAGAGGCGAATATGCAAACAGGTTGACACTGTCAGTTATGTCAATATGAGGTAGAGAATGATGAATATCTTACTTATTATATTCATATTATATGTTAAGTGGAGACATGTAGATGTTAAGAGGCTGGTTTTGAATTTAGGAGCCTGATGGCCTGGGGGAAGAAACAACTCCTAAGTCTCTCGGTTTTTGCCATCAGGCTACGTAAGCACTTACCAGATGGCAGCAAAGTAAAAAGATGATTACTGGGGTGAATGGAGTCCTTGATTATTTTAACAGCTCTGCTTTTGCAGCGTTTGAGGTAGATGCCCTGCAAAGTGTGGAGAGCAGACCCTGAGATGAGCTCAGCTAAGCGCACAACTCTCTGCAGGGCTTTGCAGTCTTGACTGGAGCTGTTCCCATACCACACTGAGATACACTGAGTCAATACACTTTCTATGGCCCCCTGAATAGAAAGTTTTCAGGATTGCTGGTGAAACCCTGAATTTCCTCAGCTGTGCTTAGATGGTACAGTCTTTGCCTGGCTTTATTAACCTGTGTTTGAATGTGGGTAGTCCAAGTCAGGTCCTCGGAGATGTTTATACCAAGGTACTTGAAGCTTCTCACCCTCTCCACAGGGGTCCCACTTGATCATAAGAGGAGTAGGGGCTGCTGCTGTCTCTCTTCCTTAAGTCAACAATCAGCTCTTTAGTTTTGCTCACATTCAGAGAGATACAATTGTCCTGGCACCATGATGTAAGTTTCTCTACCTCATCCAGGTATGCAGTCTCATTGTTGGAAATGAGTCCCAGAACCACAGTATCATCAGCAAATTTGATAATATAAGCAGAGCTATGGGAAGACATGCAGTCATGTGTGTAGAGCAGTGGTCCTCAAATATGGCTTGCGAGATCCACTTTCCAGCAGAGTTTAGCTCTAACCTTAAACAAACACACCTGAATTTGTTCTTCAGGATCATTAGAAAATCACAGGTAGGTTTGTTTGATTAGGGTTGGATCTAAACTCTGCAGGAAAGAACCAGATTTGAGAATCACTGGTGTAGATAGAGTACAGCAGGGGACTCAGGACACAGCCCCTGTGGAGCTCCAACGTTCAGGGTGATGGAGCTGGAGATGAACTGGCCTACTTTCACCACTTAAGGTCTGCGGTGAGGACGTCTTGAATCCAGTCACAGAGTAAAGAGTTTAGACCGAGGTCCATGAGTTGAAGCCAGCTTGCTGGGGACTATAGTATTGAAAGCCAAGCTACAGGTGCATCTCAAAAAAATTGAA
This sequence comes from Cyprinus carpio, assembly GCF_018340385.1. NCBI lineage: Eukaryota > Metazoa > Chordata > Actinopteri > Cypriniformes > Cyprinidae > Cyprinus > Cyprinus carpio. The sequence goes on along the minus strand of NW_024879251.1, from coordinate 52,535 downwards.
TGCCATGGAAAAGTGTTTTTTTTTTATTTAATTTAAAAAAGCAAACTTTCTAATATTCTAGATTCATTGCACACAAACTTAAATATTTCAAGAGTTTTTTTGTTTTAATTCTGATGGTTACGACTTACAGCTTAGCCCCCATTTTCAGCATGGAGACACAAATGACATACCAAAAATTAAAAGGTTGCTGCTCATGAGTCATTCTCTCTAGATACATAATCATCATATGTTCACAAAGCTGACACTACTGTTCATGAATCAGAATTTATTGTTATGATAATAGAGATACATAAGCTCAAACATGAAAACAAAAATAAAAATATTAAAAACATTTTTTTTTTTAAATGTATTAAAAAAAAATTTATGTAGGATATGATTTTAGAAACATAATGGAGCTAAAGCCACAAGTCTACTAATACTTCAATTTGATATTTCAGAACATAATCTACACAAACCTAAAATTTTATGAAACATTTTCTAAGACAATGTTGTGTGTTTTTAGAGAAGGCTAATAAAGGTTAATAAAATTGATTTATGACCCATGTAAACAATCCTGGTGTGCTATTATCTCATTTTTGGCTCGGCAGACTGCTCTATTCATGATTCTATTGTTCTTATGAAACAAGCCTTTCACACCTCTGCCAGATATGAGACATTATTCTTGTTATTCTTTTATCACTATTCTTTTGTTTTTATTATTAGCCTTTGTTCTGGTATTACAATGTTACATCGCTTCAATCTCAGTATACATTTACCCAACTATTATCAAAAGCTTTTCTATAGAAATACAACAAAACATTTTCTTATGACCTTATGTGAATTATTATGACAAAATACATTAAGAAGAACTGCCCAGACTTTCGGTGACGTCATGGTTGGAACAACAGGTTAGAGAAGAGGCTCCGTCAGAAAAAAAGTTAGAAAACAGTGACAACCAGACAAATCTAAGGCCTGTCCCTCTGACCTCTACTCCAATGCTCTCTATTCCACTTGGTCTCTGGAACTGCCAGTCCGCTGTTAACAAAGCAGACTTCATTTCTTCTATTGCTACTCATTCTGGTCTCAGCCTCATGGCACTGACTGAGACCTGGATCAAACCTGAGGACACTGCCACCTCCAGCAGCCCTCTCTGCTCATTTCACTTTGTTCCCACACACCCTCGTAATGCGACTGGGAGGGGTGGAGGTACTGGTCTCCTTATATCGAAAGATTGGAAATTTGATCTTCAACCACCACCTACAGGTAACGGGTTCATTTGAATCACATGCTGTTACTGTAACCCACCCTGTTCAAATCCACTTTGTGGTCATTTATCGCCCCCAGGTCCATTGGGAAACTTCTTGGAGGAGCTGGACGTGCTGCTATCAAACTATCCTGAAGATGGTACTCCTCTGGTACTGCTTGGTGACTTCAACATCCACCTAGATAAACCCCAGGCTGCTGACTTCAACACTCTGCTCGCCTCATTTTGATCTCAAGCGAGTCTCTACTACAGCCACTCACAAATCGGGCAACCAACTGGACCACTCATCTATATCGCAGCTGTTGCTCAGTGGACAACACTTTAGTTACTCCACTGCACACCTCAGAACACTTCCTCATTACTGCTAATCTAGCACTTACTCCTGAAGTGGCACTGCGCTCCAACGCTGGTCACCTTTCGACGGAACCTACGCTCACTCTCTCCATCTCGTCATATCCTCTGTGATTGCATCCTCACTTCCTTCACTCTCGCAGTTTTCAGCTCTGGACCACAGGGAACAGTGCTACGGACACTTTTTGTTCCACTCTGACCTCTTGCTTGGACAACTTTTGCCCACTGTTGTCTAGAACAGCACGCACCACCCCATCTGCCCCTGGCTGTCCGATGTACTCGTGAACATCGGCCTAAACTCAGGGCTGCAGAGGAAATGGCTTAAATCAAGAAACTCTACCGACCTCAGGTGTGTATCAGTCTCCTCTCTCTCCTTCTCTGCAAGCGTCTTCACTGCTAAAACATCATATTACCACCGACAAGATTAACAACTGTTGTGAGCTGGCTCGGACACTCTTCAAAAACCTTCTCTTCTCTTCTTAATCCGCCTCCACCTCCTCCTCAATCGACTCTTACAGCTGATGACTTTGCAGTTTTCTTCACAAATAAGACAAGAACCATCAGTGACCAATTCTCCACACACGCAGACTGAGGATAACTTCACAACGACTAATGCTCACTCGTTCTCCTCCTTCTCTCCACTCTCAGAGAGCCGGACGTTTCCAAACTTATCCTGTCCAGTCATCCTACTACTTGCCCACTGGATCCGATCCCCACTCACCTCCTTCAAGCGATTTCTTCTTCAGTCATACCTTCACTTACTCACATTATCAACTCCTCTCTTCACTCTGGAACATTTCCCTCAGCATTTAAGCAGGCTCGGGTAAGCCCACTGCTGAAGAAACCATCTCTAAATCCAGCACTTCTAGAAAACTACAGACCGGTATCCCTTCTTCCATTCATTGCAAAGACACTCCGAACGAGCTGTGTTCAACCAGCTCTCTATGTTTCTTGTACAGAACAACCTCCTGGACAGCAACCAATCTGGCTTCAAAAGTGGCCACTCAACTGAGACTGCCCTGCTCTCGGTTACTGAAGCCCTGCGACTGGCAAGAGCAGCTTCAAAATCCTCAGTACTCATTTTGCTGGACCTGTCTGCTGCTTTTGACACTGTTAATCACCAGATTCTCCTATCCACCCTCAGAAAGATGGGCATCTCTGGAACCGCACTCCAGTGGCTTAACTCCTACCTGTCTGATAGATCCTTCATGGTGTCTTGGAGGGGGTGAAGTTTCTAAGTCACAACAACTTGCTACCGGGGTTCCTCAAGGCTCAGTACTTGGACCGCTTCTCTTCTCCATCTACATGGCGTCATTAGGATCTGTCATTCAGAAGCATGGCTTTTCCTATCACTGCTACGCTGATGACACTCAACTCTACTTCTCATTCCAACCAGATGGACCCGGCCGGTAGTTGCTGCGCATTTCAGCCTGTCTGAGTGACATTTCTAGCTGGATGAATGACCATCACCTTCAGCTCAACCTTACTAAGACTGAACTGCTGGTGGTTCCAGCTAACCCATCGTTTCATCACAACTTCTCTATACAGCTGGGTTAGTCAACCATAACTCCTTCCAAGACAGCCAGAAACCTAGGAGTTGTGATGGATCATCAGTTAAGCTTCACAGACCATATTGCTACAACGACCCGGTCCTGTAGATTTGCCTTATTCAACATTAGGAAGATTAGACCCTTCCTGTCAGAGCAATCCACCCAACTTCTTGTCAAAGCTCTTGTTCTCTCCAGACTGGACTATTGCAATGCTCTCCTGGCGGGCCTTCCTGCATGTACTATCAAGCCTCTACAACTGATCCAGAATGCAGCAGCGAGGGTTGTCTTCAATGAGCCAAAAACAGCCCATGTTACTCCTCTCCTCATCAGGTTACACTGGCTACCAGTAGCCTTCGCATCAAATTCAAAGTACTGATGCTTGCCTACAAAAGCGACCACTGGCACGGTGCCAACTTACCTAAACTCACTAGTTCAATCTTATGCACCCTCCAGAAGTTTTGCGCTCTGCAAGTGAACGGCGCCTTGTGTTTGCCATCCCAAAGAGGTTCAAAATCACTCTCACGGACTTTTTTTCCTGGACTCCTCCCAGCTGGTGGAATGACCTCCCGATCTCAATTCGAACAGCTGAGTCTTTTACTCATTTTTTTTTCTTTTCTATCATATTCCCAAAAAAAAATATAAAAAAAAACCCTGGCTACGTGTTCTGTACTAGACTAACTGAGACTTGTCATAGCACTTTGTATACCGATGTTGTTCTCCGTTGATCTGATTGTTTCTACTGTTCTCATTTGTAAGTCGCTTTGGATAAAAGCGTCTGCTAAATGATTAAATGTAAATGTAAATGTAACTGTAGATATATAAAGCTTTCAGGGTGGAAAATAGCCCGAGAGCGAGAGGACAAGGAAAACCAGGACAGTTGAAAGAAACTGACAATAAACCACCGAGCACGAACAGCGCTAGCTTAGATGCTACTAGCCATGAGGAGCAGGTAGCAAGCGAGGGCGAAATGTCTTTGATACAAAAAATTTGAAAACTTTGTGTCAGTCAGGGACACAAACGAACAACAAAGACCCTTGAACGCTTGGAAAAGACTGTGACAGATATTAAAGAGCAGCTCGGTGACCACCAGCAGAGGATCGGTGAGCTGGAGAGAAGAGTGAGCGATGTGGAAGATGCGAGGGCAGGGCAGCATCGTGTGATACGGTAGCTGTTTCAATGCAAGAAACTAACTGGAGGATGGAACATCAACGTGAAAAGGAGGAAAACCAACATGCTGGCGATAGCTGACTTGAAGGCTATGATTCAGGAAGAAGATGAGGATGAGTAGTCGGAGGTATATAATACTGAAAATTGATTTCAGTTTGATTTCAGACTAGGGCTGCTAAAGGAACACATAATGTTGAGGGTGTATGAACAACGCATAGACCGAAAGCAATAATAGCATAATACAAAATAAAAAAGTAAAGTTGTCACAAAGGGTTAAAAAAAAGGAAAAAGGTCTGACGGACTCTGGATATTTACATGAGTGGCTCACACTCACTAAGACCTTTCTTACATGCTAGTGTAATACTGGTCACATTGGGTGCTTTTCTCCACAGAGGGATTAGGTCACCACTTTCTGTCCCATTATCACCGGGGATCAGACATGGTTATAGTTTACTCTCTGTCTGACTGGAAATGTGGAAGTTCTGTTCTATGTTCAGTAATGTTATTGTTTTGTTTTATCTGAGGCAGGTTGCAAATTCTTTTTTGTTTAACTTTGTATATTTTGAGTTAAATTATTTTATTTGTTTTGGTCTAACAAATGCTTATGAGAGGGTCGGGTTGTGTTACATGAATCAGTATAAATACAATGATGGCATTAGTTAATTTAATTACTTACAATATAAAAGGAATAAATAACCTAACAAATCACAGAAAAAGACACCAAAAAATAAAAAGAAAATGCATTGATCAATATCATTGTGAAAAGGTTTTCCAGGATACAGAGGGTCGTTATGTCAAGGTTATAGGAAGGATTGCGGGCAGGGTTTACAGTAGCTCTTATGGGAAATGTAAAAAGAGAGGTGTAGCTATACTATTTAGTAGGTCTGTGTACTTTCATTGTGAAAAGGTTTTCCAGGATACAGAGGGTCGTTATGTCAAGGTTATAGGAAGGATTGCGGGTTTTAAATTAACTCTTTTGAATGCCTATGCACCAAATGAAGATTGTCCACAATTTTTCAAAAAGCTTGCACATTTGGTAGCAGATCATGGGGAAGGCTTTTTTTTAATGGGTGGAGATTTAAATTGCGTACTGAATAATAGAATAGATAAATTACCATCATCCTCAAAACCTCAAAGCAGAATGTCGAAAAGTCTAATGAATATGATGAAGGAATTAGGATTGATAGATGCTTACGCCACCTTCATCCAAAAGAGAGAGACTTCCACCTTAATGTCACAAGTGCATGGAAGCTATTCACGGTTGGATAATTTTTTGGTGTCCAAAAAGGACACATACCGAGTTAAAAACTGTGCTATTGAGTCAATAACCATCTCAGATCATAGCCCAGTACAAATGACACTCGATTTGGGATTGGGGTCGGGTATGAAGTATTGGAGAATTAACGTCTCATTATCGACAGATGTTAATATAAGAGAGGAAATATGGTCAGCGATAATGGAATATTTTGCTTTAAACGACAATGGAATGGTCTCACCTACTGTTTTATGGGATGCAGGAAAAGCCACAATAAGGGGGAAAATAATATCTATAGGATCAAAGTTAAAGAAAGACAGACTTAGAAAACAAGTAGAATTAGAAACTGAAATCAAGAGATTAGAAAATGAACATAAACGAAGCGGAAAACAAGAAGTTTTTAATAAACTTAAAGAGAATAGAGCCAAGTTAGATGAGATTCTGACCTATAAGGCAGAGGGTGCCCTTAGGTTTATCGACAGAAAATACTATGAATCGGGAAACAAGGCTAGCAGGTTATTATCATTTCAACTACAGAAAGCACAAGCTAGTCGAGCAATTCCTAAAATTAAACAACCTCATTCCAACGATGTCGAAACTAGTCCAAAAGCAGTAGCAAATACCTTTGCCAGATACTATGAACAACTATAAAAATCATCAAGAATCGAAAGAAGAAAAAATACATGATTTCTTCAAAAATCTTAAATTGGACAAGCTGACGGCGGATGAAGCCTCTGCGTTAGTAGAGCCAATTAGAGAATTGGAGGTGAAAGAAACAATTACTAAATGAAAAAATAACAAAACGCCTGGAATAGACGGGTTCGCAGGAGAATATTATAAAGTGTTTGTTGAAGACCTCGCTCCAGTACTATGTAAGTTATATAATTATGTGTTAAATTCAGGGAACCCTCCAGAGTCATGGTCTGAGGCTATCATCACAGTCCTACATAAGGAAGGAAAAGATCCGTTGCAGTGTTCTAGTTATCGTCCTATTAGCCTCCTGTGTGTGGATTATAAAATATTAACATCTATTTTAGCAACTAGAATACAAAAATATATTAGGAAATTAGTAAAACCAGATCAGACGGGGTTAATTCCAGGTCGCCAAGGGACAAATAATATAAGGAGAGCATTAAACCTGCAGTCACTCATGGCAAAGGGTAATCCAACGTCAATGCTTCTCAGCTTAGATGCTGAGAAAGCATTTGATCGGGTAGATTGGCAATTTTTAGAACAAACATTAACTGAGATGGGTTTCAGTGAAAAATTTTCCTTCTGGTTTCGGCTGTTGTACAAGAATCCCAAATCAAAAAAATTAGAGTTAACGGATATTGCTCTGATTTTTTGATATAGAGAGAGGAGGTGTAAGACAGGGTGATTCTCTCTCACCCATTCTCTTTGCTCTCAGTATCGAGCCTCTAGCGTGGAGGCAATACGACAGGATGTCCAGATTGAGGGAGTTGAGGATGGGATGGGGGTGGAGTTCATAAAATTTTCCTTTTCGCTGACGATATCCTACTCTTTATAAGACATCCCCTTACTTCAATACCTCGACTAATGCAATGCTTTAAAAGATTATGGAGATATCTCTGGATACAAAATTAATCAAATAAATCAGAGGCAATGATGATATCAGGAATATGGCCCAAACAACTAAATGAGATGGTGTCATTTCACTGGTCTAAACAAGGATTTAGGTACTTGGGGATTATTATTACACCTGAAACTACAAGACTTTTTCGAGGCAAAACTATAATAAGCTGATTAATCAAATAAGGAGGGATCTAGTTCGTTGGGAAGTTCTTCCTTTATCTCTGTTTGGCAGAGTGGAGACCGTAAGGATGAACTTGTTCCCACGTTTACTATTTTTATTCCAGTCGTTGCCCATAAGAGTTCCAATTTCCACTTTTAATATGTTAAACAAATTAATTTCTCAATTTATATGGCAACATAAAAGACCCAGAATTAAACTTAAAATACTTCATCTGGCTAAAGAAAAAGGAGGTTTGGCTCTGCCAAATATAAAATTTTATTATTGGGCAGCTCAACTAGCAGCAATTGTGACTTGGATCAGGGGGGATGAGGAAGCAAAGTTGACCCAAATAGAGCAAGGAGGAGTTAAGGGTGCACAACTGTCTGCCCTACCCTTTATGGATCTAAAACATGTTAAAAAAATGAAGATTGAAAATGAATGGATAAAACATACAATAAAAGGTATGGGCAGAAGTAAAGAAAATGCTTAATGATGTGGGAACAATTTCTAGAGCTATGCCCATAGTGGGTAATGTAGATTTTCCACCTTCAATGTGTGACCATGGGTTTAGGAGATGGGCAGTTAAAGGCCCCTTTGTTTTTAATCAGCTCTTTGAAGAAACACACTTAAAGTCTTTTACACAACTTCAGGAACAATTCGATCTTCCCTCAAGTGATTTTTATAGATATTTGCAAATTAGGCATTACATTACACAAACCATAAGGAAAAATAAAGAATTGGCAAAATCCCAAATGGCATAGAACAATATTTTATCATAATTTCAGGAAAAACAGCCTCCTTGGTAAACATGTTTCTCATCTTTATAAAAGAGAGGATGAGTTATGGGATAAACTCTGTTATAGGTGCAAGGGAATTAAAAGAAATAGAAGCTAATATAGTAATAGAGGATGAGTTATGGGATAAACTCTGTTATAGGTGCAAGGGAATTAAAAAGTCAACAGTGGAAGGAATTTGACTGGGAAATTAAAATACGTTACTTTCATATTCCTCTGTTTATTTCAAAATTTGTAAAAAGACCCCCCTGCTGCTTTTTGCTGGAGACAATGTGGTAAAACAAGGTGACTATACACATATATTTTGGGACTGTCCGGTCATCCTTGAGTATTGGAAAAATATTAAAAGAGAGATGGACGAAATTATAAAAAAAGAAGTTCCCCAAATTTCGGTTTTTCTTACTGGGTGTTATATCAGTGGATGTTTTTAATGCTGACCAAAGATATATTTTATGTGTATTACTACTAATTGCCAAAAAACATTGCCTGCTAATGGAAGTTTGTGAAATCACTAGGGATGGGACGATAGACTTAAACTCACGATCAGATGCACCTCGATATGCCAGGGGTCTGCAACGATCTGATCGTCACGATACGATATCAAAAAAGAAAAAAAAAAAAAGAAGAAAATATTACTGTATAACAACTTATTTATTTATTTTTGTTTCAGCTGCACACAGGGAAACACAATACCTAACTGGCTAAACACACAAACAAATAGAACACTCCCCCTTAGTGCTGCTCTAATCCTAGGTTAAGTTATCTCAGGACTGGTTCTTCTTCAAAAAAAACTAACATATCAACATGTTCTTGGTGTAATTCAGTGATCTTTGAGCAGCATTACTAAATGTCTCTCACCTGCTGTGGGAAAAGACAGCTCACTGGGCGGCAACTGACTTGTAGAATGCAAAGGTGGAGGCTTTGGCTGGCCAGGGGGGGCAGAAGTATGGGTTAAGCATAGGCATTGGCTTTCCACCACTCCAAGTGGACTCCACTGTTGGTAGGATGGGAATCCCATTTTGTAGGAGAGTATCTCCATTTCAATCCCTCTGCTGGACTGCACTGTCTCTCAGCAACAGTAGTGTAGGAGCTCCCAAGGGAGATCTTCCCTAGCGTTGTCTTTTTGGTGGGGGGAGGCTGTGTCACGTCCTGCATCTGCCTTTCTCCCCCACTGGCTCTTCCTGGCTCTGCTCTGCTCCTGTGCTGCCTCAACCATGACCCTGGCCTGCTCTGCTGCTGCCCTGATATTGAAGCACTGGCCCTAGTGGTTCTTTCATCTATGTCACTGGTCTGAAAAAAAAAAAATAAAACTAGCTCAAACATTTCTGTCTTTCAATCCTTCACTCCCTCCCTCTCTCACAGACACACACGCACACAGAGACTCTCTCTCTCTCTCTCTCATGTCATTCATCAAAAAAAACAATATGAGAAATAAGTTTAGGGCTCTGGCCTACACATACAGAGTTACACACAGGCATAGGGGGCACCTCATTTTTTTTCAATAAAAGTTAGCCTACCTGGTTGCGCTGCTCATGAAGTGCTAGCGGAAGCTTTTCTCGCATTATTCGGGCATAGAGCCGGACTCGGCGTTACATTCATCATTCAGATGGGACGGAAGCGCCCGGGTGTGTGGGTCAAAGCAGCGGTGCACTCTATACAGCATGTCATTGCAGTCCCGAGTACCGGTCCAGATGTCAGAAGTAGAATGGCGCTTTTCATGTTGGCGATGGTCTGTGGTGTCATTTTCGTCTGGTGACATGCTTTGCTCGATCATGAACTTCAGTGGGATTATCCAGTGGAAACAGTGGGCTTTTTTCTTTCATCACAGACAGCTGTTGTGGCTGTCTTCAGTGGCTTAAGCGGTTTCACTATGTCCTCGACATCTGATATATCACTGTTATCCAGAGTGTCAATTTCTCTGCATTCCTTCAGTTCCTGGGCAGCTCAGCGCAGCTGGGAGCCAGCTGCTTGTTGCTCCAGGTAGCGCGCCAGCATGTCGTATGTGCTATTCCACCTGGTTTGGACATCGGTGATAAGTTTATGCCAGAGGCAGCTCTAACTGGGTTTTGTTTGTTGGTCAGGGCGGCGGTGGCCGTGGTGCTCTTAATGTGAAAGAATGGTTATTCTTCGCGCACGACTTCGAAGGCGTGGCCTTGGCGGGATGCTGATAAGCCTAAGCTCACATTGGCCAGATTCACAACATATGCTAAGCGCGATGTGAGGTGGAGACCACTCTCTCTCACAGCAATGTCAATGTTGTATGCGTTGTCTGTGACACAAGCAATGTGGTTGTTTTGTGGCCTGCGTTGGCTCTCCACTCACTCAGTGCACGCATTTCTCAACCGTGAGCTATGTTAACACCAGTATGACTTTCACTTGGCTCAGAGTTTACTAACACAAAGCTTTTCTCTCTCCCATTTCGTTATTTGATGACTTCTGCCGTGATGATTTATATAACTCGTGTTGCGCGAGACCCGTATAGGTGGTCAGGCGACACGGTCAGCATTTTTTAGATGCTCTTTCAGCTTTGTTTGGTTTCGTTGTAAATTTGTTCCGGGATTACCTTCTCTGAAAAATGTCCTCGACATGGCATCTTAAACTTGGGCTCCCAGCATTGAACATTTTGGATGAATTTTCTGTTCTCTACCGTATTAAATGGAGCCATATATAGTCCATTATAGTCGCCAATGAGCCTGCGGTTATCTGTTATTGTTTTGCCGCTGACTTGGCCGAGATGAGTTGGTCGGCTTTCATGGTCAGCTGTGTCCCGCCGGTGAAGCTCGTTTTTCCTCGGGGCCGTCTTCCACATTTATGTGGTGGCGTTGAAGAGGTGGTGGTTCTGTTTGATGTGGTGGATGTGGTGTCTGAATTGACCAGCATGGCGTAACACACAGTCTTGAATCTTAATCAGTTGTTACTCTATTGCACGTCTTTGTCTTTTTTTAATAGAAAGCCAAAATACTGCCAGACATATGACTTGTATCGAAGTGAGGCGTCCTCAATTTCGACCTCATTTGCGACTTCATGATGGCGGCTGTTTGGGGAGCGCAAGGCAGTTGGTGCCTAATGCTATGTATATGTTGTTAGCTTCGCTGCGGGTGTTGTTATTGCAGCATCGCTCTATGTGACTTCTGACGATACCTTACCGTTCCGGATATAATTTTTTTTTCATTTGGTTTTTTTACCCACTGCCTGCCATAGGCATGCTATGTCTGCCCCATATACATACACACACAAATATAATACACTTCATTATTTATATACTATAATCATGCAGCAGTGCCATCTATCTTTATTTATTGTCCATTTTTTTCGACCTCGTCTTTAGATCCGTTTTATAGCATCGCGATATTTTTGTCAAAGCGATATTTGTCCATCCCTAGAAATCACCAGCTGTAACTGGAATAGAAACAGAGACAAAAAAAGATTTACATGGAAAAATGGAAAAAATATGACTGCATCATTACAATTGAAAACTGACCTTTTTTAATTGAGATGGCATATGGTTAAAGAATATTTAAATCTATAAATTAAAGGGGAAAGAAAAAAAGGGGAAAGAAAGAAAAGATAAATAGTTTTTGTTTCTTTATATATATATATATATATATATATCATTATATGTGTTTATATATTATTATTATCATGTTAGTTTAGATGTGAACATTGCAGCAATATATATACAGAATATTTATTTATTATTATTATTTCCATTTGTATTATTGTTATTTTTTCACTTGTCTCGGATAATATTTTTTGTATTTTGTTCTGTGAAAAATATAAAAAAAAGTTATAAAAAAAAAGAAGAACTGCACTGCTAATGTAGCTCCATTAAGGCTAACATTAGTATCGAACTACATAAGACATGTTGTAAAATTAATTTGTGTACACTTTTTACTCAAAATAACTTTTAAGCCGATCCGGTGTTTGTGATAACTTCCTTTGCGATCTCATGTGGAATTTAGTCGTTTACTGTTGTAAAAATATGCTATTTATAGCCTTTTTATATCGCTGCACAAATTAGCATTTCAGGTATGTACATTTTTCAATATTGTTATAAAAATGCCCCAAATCTCAAGAAAATCACATACAAACCACTTACTAACGTAATTGTGTGTTTATTATTATTTATTATTTAAAGCGCCGTTATTATGGTGAACACAATAAAAATTTAACATTTTCAAAAAGAGAGCAGTTTTCCTCTTCCACACTCGTCAGTGTTCAGGCCCCTAATCAGCGGCCTGCCACCCGACACTATCCAGCTCTCTTATCGCCGCGGGCGAGGCCTGGCAGGCCATGGCCCGGAGTGTCCAAGTGGGTGTTGGGGATAATAAAAACACGGCTACTCACTGCAGTTTGCCCGAAGACCCCCACTTTTTCGGGGTGATTCCCACTTTGGTAGAGCGGACGGCCGCTCAGGTCCTCCGCACGGTGATGGCAGCTTGTTAAGGAAGGGGAGCCATAGAGATAGTTCCTCCCCCTCAGAAAGCAGATCGAGGGTTCTACGGTCGTTATTTCCTTGTCCCCAAGAAAGATGCCGGTCTCAGACCCATCTTAGACCTCAGACTCCTGAACCTCTCCCTCATGAAGTTCAGGATGTTGACATTGAAGCAGATCCTCATGCAGATTTGCCCCGAGGACTGGTTCTTCTCCGCTGAACCTGAAAAAGATGCTTACTTCACATCCAGATAGGCCCCCCATCACTGAGGCATTCTTGGCAGATTCAAGTTCGAGGGGTGTGGCTTACCAATATACAGTCGCTTTCCTTTGGGCTGTCTCTAGCTCCCCGCACTTCCACGAATTGCAGGAGCGGGCACTTTCCCCTGTGAGACAGATGGGAATCCGCTGTTCTGAACTATCTCAGCGACTGGCTCATTCCTAGCAGCCCAGTCGCGCCGAACCAAGCCAGACCACCACAGATCAGTGCTCCTGAGCCACTTAGAGTGCCTAGGACTCAGGAGGTCGATTTAGCCAAGAGCTCACTCCTCCCTGCCAATGTATTACGCCTCCTGGAGCGGTTTGACTCTGTCCATAAGAGGGCGGGTCATATCACCAGAGCACGCGGCTGGTACTTCAGCAAGCATGTCGGCCTCCGTCAGGAACAAAGCCTGTTTCCCTCTGAAGTTCTTTCAGAGGATGCTAGGCTGATGGCTTCCCTCCCCCAGTTTTACAGCTTCGGCCCTCCTCCGAATGTGGCCCCCTGCAATACTGGCTGAAACTCGGTTCCACCTCATGCTCTGGCGGCGCGGCCGCTTCTCATCAGGGGGGTCAACCAGGCCTGTCTAGCAGCCCTGGAGCCTTGGATGAACCCTGTTTGGTTCAGTCGTGGAGTACCCCTACGGGCGGTTTCCAGAAGGGCGGTTAGCTCTCAACAGATGCAGCCAACCTGGGTTTGGGTGCTCTGTGCGAGGGAGCAGACGATGGCCCGGCCGTGGTCACATGAGGAAAGCCATCTCCATAATCAATCTGCCTCGAGATGCTGGCAGTAAAGAGCGAGCCCTTCAATCCTTTCGAGGCGATCCTGGAAGGGGCCATGTAATCTAGTCCAGTCGGGACAGCATGACAGTGGTGTCTACATAAATCACCAAGGCGGCCTTTCGTCCAGCCGCCTCTGGCAACTAAAGCTACTTATTGGAATGGGCATATCCCAGGTTGCAATCGCTCAAGGCGACACACATACCTGGCAAGACGAATCTGGGAGCAGACATGCTTTCTTTGGAGCAATGCTCCCCCTTTGGACGAAAGTGGATGCTCCATCCCCAGACAGTTCTCAAAAATCTGGAGATTTCCCGAGAGGCAGAGGTGCGACCCTCTCTTTGCCTCAGAAAGCAACTCTCATTGCCCAACTTATTTTTCAAAGGACACAGATGCGCTGGCCCACGACTGGCCCAGCCTCCTTCTTTATGCTTTTCCCCTGATAGCTCTGATCCCTCAGGTCATCAGACGAGTCAGGAAGACAGGCACAGAGTCCTCCTGGGTGGCCCCCTCTGGAGGAGCCAAGTTTGGTCCTCAGGAGCTATTCAGGCTTTCCATGAAGAAGCCCCATGGCCGATCCCCTGGGGCGGGATCTCCTCTCTCTCGAGCGAAAAGGACAACCTGCATCCACAGCCAGAACTCTGGGGTCTGCATGTATGGTCGTCCCTCGATGGGAGCCTCTGAGCCTCCCCGGGGCGTGGTACACGCACCATTGCTCAGAAGTGAGCCCCGATCTCTGGCGAGGCAGCCTCTATGCCCAGAAATGGTCAGTCTTCGCTGACTGGTGCTCAGCCTGCAAACGAGAACCCTGTTGAGTGTGACATATCTCCGATACTGCTTCATTTCCAAGCGCCTAGACAAGAGGTCTCACCCTTCCCACGCTCAGGTGTCGTGAGCAGCCATCGCGAGCATTTCATGCTCCTATTGCTGGCCAATCAGTGGTCGAAACAGCCTCATTGTGCATTTCCTGAGAGGTTCTAGGCGCATTGAGGTACCGCGTCCTCTCGCCGTTCCCACTTGGGACCTTCACACGGTCCTGGGAGCACTCAAAGGACCTCCCTTTAAACAGGTGCGGTCAGCTGACCTTCGGCCCCTAACACTCAAAACCGCTCTGCTACTTGCTCTAGCATTGGTCAAGCGTGTTGGCGATTTGCAGCTCTCGGTGAGCCCACGCATGCCATTTGAGTTTGGGCTAACTAACTCGAAGGTCATTTTGTTTAAAACCCAGGCATGGCTACATCCCTAAAGTGCTCTCGGCGCCATTCAGAGCAGGTAATTTCTCTCGGCTCTGCCTCCCGTTTGTCAGGTGAGCTTAGAGCTGGATTTACATGCGTTCCCGCACGCATGGTGAAGTATCGAAGGAGCGGTGCGGCCGGTTGACGTAACCTCGGTTTCCCTGAATCACGGGCAGTACTGCGTTATATGCCGTGCCACGGGGCTGCGGCTTCAGTGTCGTCAGCTTCAGTCATATGACCTGATTTCACTCTGGCGATTTGCCTGCTTATATAGCCATTCACCCTGCCATTTTGGCTGCATGTCGCCACAGGTCGGCGTGAGCTTCCAGCAAGTACACTGTCATTGGTTTAAAAGTTTACAGATTGTAACCAATGGCGAGTGCAATTACTCGTTATTGAAAAAGGCTTCAGTATCGAGGAAGCGTCTCAGGTTACGAATGTAACCATGGTCCTCTAATTGCCGGGAACGAGGGCACTGCGTCCTCTAGGGGTCGCGCTATGGGGGAACACCTCGTCGTGACCGTGTCTGAAGCATACAAATGAAAAAGCACCAGCGAGTTGGCGTGACAGCCTCTGGCGTCACTACCGGTGCAACTATAAAACAGGCACCGGGAAAACCGTCACATTCGCTTCTTCATCTGAAGCTTGCGTCCGAAGCATGGCAGGGGGGCTAGAGGCCGCGGTGTCTGGATTCTACTCGAGGGAGACCGCTGGTTATCGGTAACCTGGAGGCGTTCCCTTTCAAGGGAATCTTCGGACTCGCGTCACTGGGGGTAAGCTATGGGGAACACTTACCCACGCCGGGCCATGCTGAGGGGAGTGCAGGCCAGAATCATGGCCCGAACAATAAGTACCAACTCTACCATTTCAATGGGAGTTGCCCCGAGACGCGTTAGGCGGCTGTCTGTGTGACAACACCCCTTCGATGGCCAAAGGCCTAACAAGCTAGCAACTTAATTGTATTGCGGGCCCTAGGCCCGGTGGTGCAGGCTTAAAGGCTTGGAATCAGGAAAGATTCCTTTAAGGGATCACGGTAGGGAACCTAGCATTTTATACTAAGTCTTGCCTGTCACACAGGGGCTACAGCTTATCGCCAAAGCTTGCTGAAGGAGCTGTCTCAACAGATCTCCAGTAGCAACACCCTGTTTAGATAGGGTATCCGAGGATACATGGGTGGAGTGGCTAGCCAAGATGAAGCGGGGCTTTACCAGCTCAAGAAAGGGCACTCTAAGCAACCGCGCCGAAGCCCTCACCATATAGGATTTTAGAAAGAGCGCGAGAGTACTAGCGTGCATGGAACTTACCACAGTGGTGGATTTCAGAAAGTGTGCAAAGACTTGCACACTTACCAGCATCATGGATTTTCAAATACTGTTCTAAGGAGCGGCTCTGCGGGTACTCAGAGCAGCTCATAGATGGAATGGTGCATCTCAAAAAGTATATTTGAGAGTCATCAACTCGATGATCTGTGGAAATAATGCTGGAGCGCTCTGGGAAGAACAGTGAACTCAGTCTCATATGAGGAGGAGAACTCCTGAATCCAGAGTAACACCGGCTCATAGGCGTGACCCTTCTTGGAAAAGGGGCTGGCTTGCTAAACTACCACAAGAATCAGCCTAATAGGCCCCTCATGTTGAGGGAAGCGATGCTTTGAAGTGTATAAACAAATACACACTGGCTGAATGGAGCCCAAGGAACCAAGGTCTAATCATCTCAAAGAAAGGGAACGAGAAGGAGCCGGCGTAGCCCCTTATCATACAGGATTTCAGACACTAGAAAGTCAGAGTCTTGCGTGCACACTTACCAATACGTGGATTTACCCCAGTCATATAAGGGAAGTGTTTCACGGTGCACACTGACCACCATGTGGTTTTCAGAGAAGTACCTGAGCTTAGCTTGTGTGTACCTAAAGGTTCCTATGGCAAAGCCAGCAGAAGCTGAACCGCGCTGGGGAGAGAGCAAGCTCAAAATTTTATAAACCCCGCCTCTAGCGGGGAGTGCCTGAGGCAGCATATACAAGACTTCTTAGCAAAGCTGCCACCTTCACTTCCGGCGCTGGATGCGCGCGACCGGCACCTATAAAGTGACCAGAACCCCTCAAGGGTGACCTGGCCGGACGTATCCGATTCCTGCAGTGCTGGTGAGCCAGATGATGATCAGGAGGGCTCCATAGAAAACCTGTGATCTCCAGCCGCTAATACCGAACATGAAGGAAAGGCGGATGGCTGGTGCTGGCAGTGTTTAGTAAAGCACTGTAACATAGCAGAGCACTGCAAAGGAAACTCACAGAGTTTATTAGTAGACACATAACCACCAGCAGTTTACACCGAAGTATATACAGAAAGGGTTGTTTTATACTCCACCACACCTCATGCGGCTGGAGCCCGGCTCAAGGAAGCCTCCTTTCCGCGGACCATCAGTAAGGTGGTTGCTGAACATAGAACCTAGGGCAATACCGCATTATAGGTCCAGCATAGGAGGAGACTGTTATGCGTTAGGGTTTCACTGCCTCGATCAGGTGGAAGCGGGAGCTGGTGGTAACAGGGGAGTATTAGGAAGGGGAGGGATAAAAGCAGAAGTTAAAAATCCTAAAGGGAACGAGTAGATACCTCAGTATCACTCTGACTCCAGGCAAGGCTGCCTCGTCTGGATCCACATCCCTTAGGTTCTGCTTACCCCCTTGTGACCCACAATTCCACTCTTGTAACCCCTGCCGCAGGTGGGGTGAGGCCTTGAAGTCGCTGACACTTTAGCCTTCTGTGCCCGATCGTCTTTGATGATCCTCAGACAGGCCAGAGTTCCTCCAGGTTGTTGGGTATTCCAGGTCTGGACTGGACCGATGCGAGCGAAGGATCTGAAAACATGGCGAGTCTCGTAGCCGTCTCCCGAACTTCTCGATCCTGCCGTCTCAAGCGGAAATACCGAAAAAGTTCAGAGAGGCGAAACCTGAGCAGCGCGCTCGAGAAAGAAAGCCTTTCTTTTCTTCCGATGTCTCGCAGGGTTCATCGCCACAGATGTCTCTCCACCACCACCATGGCAGCCATAGCATGGTCTCTGCGGCGAGAGGCGTGGCAGGCGTGTCTTGCCCAGAGAGGCCTGTGGTGCGGCGTGCCTTCGGCTACCTGATCAGGAAAAAGGCCCAGCCTTTATCCAGGTCTCTTAGCAGATCAGTCTGTTGATATGCCCCGAAGCGCATTGTTATTTTGTAATAAAAGCCACAGCCTGACCTGCTGCTCGTGTGCCCTGCCATTTTAAGCAAGATGCATTGGCAGGAAGAGGGGAGGCTTAGATGGCAAGGAGGGAGATTAAGGGGATGTACTCCCCCGCCAGAATGAAAGCTCTCTCTGCAGGGGGCATCCTCTCACATAACCATTTTCGCGCATGTCGCCCTGTGATGGAAAGGCAAAACTCTTATGCTGAAATCCGATGGATGCGAGAAGAAAGCGGCCTCTTTCATTTCCTTTCGATCTCTGTATGTAAGTCAGGCAGAAATGGAAAGGCTGGAAGTACCTGAGCTGGAGGAGCTATGTGGTGGGAAGATAGCATGGTAGCGATCCATAAACTCCAACGCAGCTCTCTACATGCGCGGGAAGAGGAGGTAGAGAAGGCTCAGCCTCAGCTTCTTCACCATCCTCAAATATCTCCTGCTTTTCCTGGGTAAAAACCCAGCAGAGCACTGTACCTCAGTATCAGAAAGTGTTAAAAAAAATATAACATCATCCTCGAGGGGCCAGATCTCGCCGCCATTATGGTGTGAAAGGAAAGTCCTCTTTAAACCATTCGAAGACAGATCCACCTGAAATTCTCGCACGAACTCATTCTCCTCCGTTGCTTTCCAATGGCGTGAGGTCCTGAACAGCGGGGAAGCAGATGAAACTGCCTTTTTTTTTTTTTTTTTCGAGGAAGAGGCGAGCGAGGCGAGGAGCTTTTTCATGAAAAAAGCGCTTCGCCTTGCTCAATGCAGATTGCCTCTCCTCAAAGACATGCGTGTGATGCTGCTCTTTACCCAAACAAATCCGCGTAAAGATGTGTGTGTGTCATCGGTGTCAAATAGCGTGACGGATGCATACATTGTGTAAGCGCTTGCTGGTAAGTCGCCATGATAGACAGAGAAAGAAGAAGCTCTTACCCGGTTCTTCTTTCAGATGCGGCTTCAAACAAAACAGTCAATGAAGGAAGAGATGGCGTGTTTTTTCCGGTGCCTGTTTTTATAGTGTCGCACGGTAGTGGCGTCAGAGGCTGTATGCGGCCAACTTCGTTGGTGTTTTTTTTCATTGTATGCTTCAGTACGGATCCGCGCGGTGTTCCCCAGCAACGCGACCCCCTAGGGGCGCGGTTCAAGTTCCCCTTGAAAGGGAAAGGGCTTTCCCCATCACGCAGTATGGCCGAAGTATCTCAGGGACGAGGTTACGTTAAGTAACCGATGCGATATACTACTAATTACAGGAGGCGTCTTTACTGATGAGATGCGCATGAAAATCGCGATTCGATTTTTGCACAGCCCTAGTTAACTCCCCACAAAAGCGATGAGAGACTCCATTTAACCATAGGAACCTGACGAGTGAACCTTCAAATAAACCAGATCACATGAAATACAAGTTAAAGAAATATTAGTAATGTATGGACTTGGACAAAGATAGAAAAATAAAACTTGATGCATTACCCTTGCAGAAGGATTAAGAACCCTTTACATTTAACTCACGATGCCTTACTAGCCAATTAAACTTCAATAGCTATTGAATCCTGTAAAAGCATAAAGTCCTTACACAAAGATTTTTGCAGAACTTTAAAGCAGATGTTATGAGTGAGCATGCACTGTCCAGCACATTAATGTCACGGAGCACAAACTAAATTAACAATAGTAATTATAACCTCCAAGTCCAAACATTGATGAAGTTTACGAGGAAATCCGGAGAGGAAGTCATCTATAGATAGGAAGTACATAAAAACATCAGACTATAGAAAGGCCTTGATGAGTGCAAGTTCCAAGATGGAATACTTTAATGCTCACCACACAGAAAGAGCGCCAGCTAGTTATTTAATAGAGCAAACTAATGCCACATAGTTAAACTAGAGCTAATCACCTTAAATATGTCCTGAGAATAGTAAAAGAATGACAGATTAGTATGATGAAATTAGTTAGTCAATATATTGTATATTATGGGGAAAACTTCAGTGTTTGAGCATAGCAAGAAAACGCCTTGATGTCTGTTTCTGCTCATGCTCTTATTCAGAGGGACGCCAGGCAGAAATAGATAACGTAAGATTTCCTTTTGCAGAAATGTCTACGAAACAGGAGAGACTTAAGTTGTGTACTTACCCCATTCCAGTACAAAGTGTTCAGGAATTATTGTAGATAGATGCAAATGGAAACAATGACTGAATAAACGTAAGACAAAAGCATATGATTAAGACAACAAATACTTTACAGTATTGCTTAGACATAGCATACTTTTTTCAGAAATGAAAACGCGCAAAAATGTCAGTAGCAACGATTGTAGTTTATCATGTATAAAAGATTGTGGCACAAAAATTGGCCTTTAATAATGAGCCTTAAAATGCCTGGACATGTGAATTAACCTTAAAAGAATAAAATGTATGCCCAAGGCACAAATGCATAAACAAAATTGGATAAATGTATGTTAGGTGATCTCATCCCTTAGCCAGCCTTGGAGTTTACTGCAGATTGCAGCTCCAACTCATGCTCAAACACACCTGGAACCATAAACAAGGTGTTCAGGGCTATGATAAACAGACAGGTGTGTTGCATAGTTTACCGGAAGTCTGCAACAGCTCTGAGCATGAGAATAGCCGATTAAGTGATAAAGACGATGCCAAAGACGCAGTAGCCTTGTCAGCAGGCCACAGATTTCATTTGTGCAGGTTCAATGAACGATAGACTTATACTGGGTGCATGGTATGTAAGTCTGACTCAGCCTCTTGCAGAGCTACCCCACAGATTCAGCTCGGAAACACACCAGCTCCAACCCCAGTTTTTCATATTGCTAAACCATACAGACAAACAGGGTGGTTGAGTCGCGGTAGCCTCTGGTACCATGCAGGTGACCATTATACATAATCTACGCATCATTGTTTCCGACTGCAGGCCTGAGAAGGTGTGAGATTCACATTGTATTGAAAACCTGCCAGCAAAGCGACATGCAAATAGCCAACCGCAGTGTCTTGTGTTGACCAATTTGACACTGTTGCTTCGGCTGCTAAAAAATTAGGGTGACATGCAAGTCTACGGACTGGCCAGGATTTTTTAATATTGCCTAAAACATCCAAAGCATGCTCTGACCAATTACATGGGCTGGCGTGGTGAGAATTAGGTGAATCTACAGGGAAATGGAGCCGATGCAAATATGCCAAAACCTTTGTCTCGCTCACACTTTGAAGTGCTAAAAAAAAAAAAGACAGCAAAGTAGGGTGCGAAAAGCCGATCCGGAAAGCATAAGGAGCCATCTGCTCTGCTCTCTAGTTTCATGAATGTCGCGACAACGATCGCACCTGCAAACAGCCAAAAACCTGATATTTTAGGCACATATTAAAAATCCTGGCTTGTGTCCCGTATGAACGGGCGCATATGGTCACCCTAATTTCATGTCCACGGGTCGAAGTGACCCCAATAATGTGATATTTAGTGCCTGGAATGTGAATTTTACCGGTGAAACCCCTTTCCGAAACGCGATTGGGCTAGTTTTGAGTAGCAATTGGCGGTTTTAAAAAAAGGGCACACTGAAGCACTCGGAAACTCCCGCCATGTTTCACATCCTCTATGAGAAAACGCCAAGCCTGTAATTATCCAAACCACTACTAAACGACTGCAAACTTCACCGCCGCGACCAACGAGCAATCCAACGATCTCGTGTGCACTTGAGAGGATAGTCAAACTCGCAAATAGACTGCATGCGACAAACTCTTTTTTGCAATTAAACGAAAGCAAAAGCGCAATAGGTCATGCAATTAATTTTTTGCAATTAAACGAAAGCAAAAGCGAAATTCACAATTTATGCCCACTCTAAGACTTCATCGGTTTGTTAATTTAAGGGTCTCTCTCTGCCAATGTTCAAACCCGGGTAATAAATCTGGGTGTGACAGTTGATTCCATAATCAACTTTTAGAAACAAATTAGCAAAGTGCAAAATCTCACATCCTACAACAATTACAAAAATTAAAAAACCAAAAAGATCACAAAGATCTAAAGCCATTAATCCATAACATCAAAAACATATTACTGTAATACCCTTTACTGTGGCTTGTTTACTGGTGGCCTGGCCTTCAAACACAGCGATTTCTCGTCTGCAACTGGCCCAAATGCCTGCCAGCGAGGCTCGTTACTGGAACAAAAAGAGGATAACATTACTCCAATTTTAGCATCTTTACATGGTCTCCCTGTAAAGGTTGAGAATTGATTTTAAAATATCTGGTCTTTGTGTGCAAGGCGTTATCTGGTCTTGCACCAAAATATATCGTGATCTTCTGATCCTTACTCTCCTCAAAGAGCACTTAGGTCTAGTTAATCAGCTTCTCTTAACTTGTCCCACGTTGTCGCTGTAAAACAAAGGGTGGTCTGGCTTTTTCAGCCCCAGCTCCTAAACTTTGGAATAGTTTGTCTGTAAATGTAATACTTGCTCCTTCACTACTAGCCATATTTAAGTCTGGTCCTCAAGATCTTATTTGTTTTCTCTCTGGCATTTGATTAACTGTCAGTTTAAGATTTTGATGTTCAGTTGGCTCTGATTATCATTTAAAAAAATGTTTTTGGTTGTTGTGTGTTTTTGTTTAATGCATGTGTGTGTGTGTGTGTGTGTGTGTGTGTGTGTGTTGTGTGTTGTGTGTGTGTGTGTGTGTGTGTGTAATGTATGATATATCTTATATATATATAAGCATATCTATATAGAATAGATATATATATATGGTTGTGGTGGGGGGTCTCTTATGCCTCTGTTGCTGTTTAAATGTGCTATGGAACAACATTTTGACTTACTTTGACTTTGCACATCAATCTTGGGTTTGCAATGGTACGCACAGGATCTAGTTGCACCATGACATGCAAAGATGAGTTGGGGAATCCATTTGATGGCAAAATAACGGCAATAATGAAATGCTCGGGAGTTGGTGTCGATATAAAGTTAGAGACGATGAATGCCTTGCAGATCTCAGTTTAAAAGATGCAGTTTGTTTTATTTATTTTTACACCTTGGTCCATGCATCATTTTGTTGTATTCTAGTTATGTCCCTGATACGCAAAACAGGACACGTCGTACTATTTATTGGGAATATTATTATCGCTTTAAAGCTCCAGCGTGGTTAGTGCTCACACTCACTGATCTATATATAACTGAACCTCCGCACATACGAGTCTCTACCCGCACATCAAGTGTTGTCCCGCACCGTGCAGGTCTCTAATAAGAAAGGTGCCTGTTATAATATTATTATCGAGGCTCTGGACTCATAAATTGTTTTTCTATAACAAACTATAAAATATTTTCTATATAAACGTTAATGTCTGGCAGTGACAAATAGTTTGTTTTTTTATTATTGCTAATTACATGAATGTTATACAGTTGATATTTAAAAGAAACAGTTTTAACTGCTACTATGTGTAAGGAATACTGCTGTAAAAAAGCACGCACCATGTTTGTTTAAAGTGTGTGCAAACCAGATGTCATGTGCACTTTTGTTCATTAGAGCAAGTACTTTGTAAATTGAAAAAAAAGTTCACAAGTGACACGACTTTTGGACTGGAGCAATTATTAGTTTTGTGCGTAACAAGGCAATTGTGATTAATGGCAGACAATCATGTGATTAATCACAAGTAGAAATATTTAAGCATTCCCCAGCAATTTTATCATATATATCGTTAGATATATAGATATATATATATTATATAATATATCTATATATATATATATATCTCCACCGGTTCTTAATACCATCATAGTGATGCTACGGCTATTGAAACTCCGAAATAGTATACGGAATGCAGTGTACGTGGGCATTCACACCCCTGCTGTCGAGAGCGTCAAAGTGGCCGGATCTTACAAATAGCACAGTTTAAGATTACTTTTGGTTTCTTCAGAGTTCTAAAGAGAACTATTTAAGACAAACTTTGTAGTAACATTAAGTACAAATTAGTGCGTGAACATCAGAGCACTTTAAAATCACATTATGGAAACTGTACTTTTTTTCACCAGGGAGAGTGGGTGTGTTGCCACACATGATATTATATTTATGGAAATCATGCGTTGTTTTAAAATAATTTGTTGCTCTTAAAGAGCCATTAAAAGCAATGGCTTCTGCCACAGGGTTGCCAGGGACCAGCTCCCTCTGTGGAGAAATTGGTCATAAATTTCTCCGGGAACAACGGATAGCCTTCCCGTGTGTGGGTTTTTGGTGCCCACATTCGGGTGACCTCCTTAAGGCCATGCATCTTCTCCGTCTCCAGCAGTGATAGTATGGACGTCCTGGTGCTGTTTTGTGGGACTTCTCAGGAAGTTGGTGAAGACCACAGGGAGCCTTCACACTGGCATCAACGTTGAGCAGGCTGATCTCAATGGACTCCTCTTACATACGTCACAACCAAAGGTCTTCTAAACCATCAGCCTGTTACCTTGTGCACAGCTCCTGTTTAATTGAAAAAATGATTGGTGGGGGGGGGCGTGGAGAGCTTGGAAGTTGTAAAGGCATCATCATCCACAAAACACATGTGGCTGGGGTCCCAAAAATTGGCTCTAACCTTGGCCAGCCACCAGCCAGAGCGTGGGAGGCCAAGGACATTTCAATCTCGTATTGCCTGGCGAAAAAGTGGGGAGTAAGCCAAGCGCCCCGCTCACACTTGTCCTCACGTTGTAAGCTACCCCACATCCATCCCCCTAGGAAGTGTTCATGTAATGGGAATCTACCCTTGCCAGACATCAAGGCAACATGATTAAGCTCCCCTTGTAGTTGAAGAGGAACAGGGACCCTGACGGTGTCAGGGGGCTCTGAAAACACACAAGTTTTGACATCGATGGGGACCCAAGGCAACTGTAGGGACATTATTTTTTAATTGCAGTGTGCTCAAGGGCCGCTCAATCATGCGTGTTTCGATAATTTTTTTTGGGCGTCCTGCCTCGCACTTCGGGGCCCACTTTCAGCAGCAGGTGTTTTTCGTCAAAACTCGGGCAATATCCAGCCATGAGCAGGTAGTCGCTGGCGACGAACCTGCCTGTGTCGTCCAGCCGCGTTAGCTGACGTCATGCAGTCAGTGCATATGCCAAGGTGAGTATTCCCAGCTGCTCGGGCATTGGAGGAATGTCATGCACCCAGACACCGATCTTAACGAATTCTATACTGTCTCGAGGGCACGAGCAAGCTTTACCCCCACACCAACACGCCAACACTGAATTCCTCCATGGTGATGTTAATTAATAAGAAGGCCGCCCGCACAACACTCTATTTAGGCAAATTTCCCGCTTTAAGGAACCGCTTGATTTTCAGCTGGACTGCCAAATTCTATTTGCTTTAATTGGTTTTATTTCTTAGCCAAAACATGTAAACTACAATAAAGCTTCTTTCCACCTGATCATTTCTTACTTTCACATTTAAAAAATTAATAAGGGTAACTTTATTGTTACCTCCTTGTGGTCAAATAGAGCAACAAGAACCAAGAAGATTGAACTGTACTTTTTTTTCACACTTGAAAGACAAAGGTGTTTCCACATATCTAAGTCAGAGCGTATGAGAAACCAAAAAGTCTTTGCATAAAGCATGCGGTAGCAGCGCGGCAACGCCAGGCAGAGGCAATGTTGTTATTTTCTAGCTTTTCTCTAGTATTTCAGTCACTTTCTAGTGGAGAAATTTTGGGTTCATAATTTTTCTCCGAGGACACTGTTTGATAGCCGCCCGTGTGGGGTTGTTTTGGTGCCCACTCGGCCGTGACCTCAGTTAGGCCAGCAGCTTCTCCGTCTCCAGCTGAGAACTAGTATGGACGTCGTCCTGCAGATGTTGTTTGTGGACCTTTCTCAGGAAGTCTCCGTGACAGGACACAGGGATCCTTCACACTGGCATCCAACACCCCGTTGGCAGGGCGCTGATCTCAATAGCACTCCTCTTTACATACGTCACAGCCGAAGGTCAATTCTCAAACAATCCAGCCCTACTGTGACTTTCGCTATTTGAAAAACCAACATTCTTTAATGCGTGAAATTTTGTCTCTGGATGGAGGGACGATTGCCTAGTGGAAAGTAGCATCATCAGCCCCACAACAACAGGTGGCTGGGGTCCCAAATGCTATAACAACATGCGCAGCAGAGCATCCTTGCAGGCCAAAGGATCCCATCTCGTAGGGCACTGGCGGCGAAAGTGGAGTAAGCCAGCGCACCGCTTGTCGCTTGTCCGGATCCGTAGCTACCCAACATCCACTACCTGGCAATTCAGTATCACTGGGCATTCTACCACTGCCTAGGAGGCAACAACTGGAGTAAGTCACCTTGTAAGTTGAAGAGAACAGGGACCCTGAGTTCAGGGGGCCACTGAACACAAGTTTTGTTTTCCATCGACTGGAACCCAAGCATCTGTCGTAGACAAATAGCAAGGTTGCTCCCAGCCCCCCGGCTCAATAGCGTGCGCCGAAATAATTGGCTGGTGTCCTGCCTCGCAATTCGTGGCCCCCACTTTCGACAGCCAGGTTGTCAAAACTGGTCCCTATCCAGCCTGAAGTATCGCTGGAACCTGCCGGCGTCCGTCCAAGCACCGCAGCTCCTGCACCCAGTCGGTGATATTTCCCCAGCTCGCTGACGGGGCTGGGAGAATAAATGTCATCACACCCACACCGTATCTCCGACAGATTCTCGGCAGGCAGAGCAATGCCCCCCCACCCCAAAGAACGGCAACAACTGGATCCTCCATTCCGTGATGTGAATTTTAATAAGAAGGCGCACAACTGCTATTTATAGGCAACATTTTCCCGCTATAGATACGCTTTGATTTTCAGCTGGAATGCAATTCATTTGCTTTAATTGGTTAATGTTTCTTTAGCAAACATGTAACTACAATTAAAGTTTTTTCCACTGATCAATTTCTCTTACTTTCACAGTTTAAAATATTTTAATAAGGTTAACTTATGTTACCCTCCATTGTGGTCAGTCTGCACAAGAAAGAACAAGAAGCTTGTTTGTAATTGCGGCCACTTTAAATACAAGTCATCCGATCTTACGTCAGAGTGCGTCTGAGAACCCCACAAATCTTTCTACAGCATCGCTAGCAGCGCGTATATCAGAAGCAATTTTTTGACGCTCTCCTACGGCGGCGGTGTGAACGCACCGTAATGCTAGCGTTCACACCAAACGGCGAATAGAGCGTCAAATTCGCATCTATCGCGTCTAGTTTGCGCTTGAACATTTTGAATGCATTCGTGCATCTAGAGTTAAATAGACGCGCGTAAAAAAACAAGCGTTTTAAGCGAAATTGACGCACGTCCGAGGCGAAATCTGCTTCTTGTGGGAGGGGCAAGTGCTAGGCGGTTGTCTGTTTGCAAGATGGCTTGATGTGATCGAGCGTTCATCGAGAGAGCTACCGCTTTGTATTTTGCTCTGGAGAGCAGAACAGCGGCGTAGGGGTCAGCGTCGCATGCTCTTGGGTCACCAAACCCTCCGGAGGCATTCCCAGTTTGGCGAGTACACATTGCTCCAATGACCTGTCCTGGATGACGGCCGCTTTCAGCGGTACTTCCGCTTGTCTCGCGCCCAGTTTGATGACCTGTTGTCCCGCGCTGGAGCGAGGATCACCTCCAGGACACCAACTACAGGCGTTCTATTCCAGCTGCGGAGCGCCTTCCCCTCTGTCTTCGGTTAGTAAATGTGTATGTATTTTAAATGCAGTATATTTCATATATTAAATACAGTATGCTAAAATACGCTTATGCTATCAATGTTTCGCAAAAACTACGGATACCACTGTTGGTGCTCTTTCTAGTGATATCTGAGTAGGTCTTTGTATTCTAAGTCCTGATTTAATTTCTTTTTAGACCTGATTTTGTTCTGGTATACTCGTGGTTTAGACCTGGTTGAGTCCCTACTTTTGTTCTTTTTTAGACCTGGTTTTTTCAGTTCATCAGTTTAATCCTTGTTAATTTGTGATTTAGGCTTCCTTTTGAGTTCATTAAGTTATCCTATGGCAGTGTACATGTGGATGAGGTTCTAATGTTATGATAATGTTAATGCGACGCACAACACTCGTATAATAATATTTATACCTGCTTTTTCTAGCGAACACTTACCATTGGGGACACATTCAGGCAAGCGCACCACCGCAACTACGACTCTGCTCCAGCAGCTAATGATCTGAGAAAGAAAGCCAGACTGACCCCAGACTGCAATGTTAGCACGATCACATTCATCGTGAGTTGTCGCACTGATGACTGGAGGTTCCATCACATAGGGTTCTCTGACCGGTGGACCTTCGTGATAGACCACTGGAGCGGTGGATGGAAGAATGTGGTGACTCGTGCACGACACCGTTCACACATCCAGGATCCCGTTCCACAATTACAGCTTTTTTTTTCCCTCGTTCTTCTTTCAGTTGTGTTATGCGAAGTAGCGCTTCCCTGCTCATCGTGTTACTCTGTACGCAGGACCAGTGCGTCTGGGATTTTGGCGAACTCTGGCTGGCACACGTCATTTGCCGTCAACTCTGCCAGCACGTCTACCTGGACTCGCACGCTTGATGCACGCCACAGCACCAGGTCTTCGTCTCTGATTAGCATTCGCCTCTGGGGTGGGGAACCGCCTGCGGCACTCCCTGTCGCACCAGCCTGTAGACAGCAATGTCAGTCACATTACCGAGGGTACAGAGCCTGAAGGCTTAGCGGCACAGCAAGTGGCATCCTCACGATGCCAGTCACATGTTACAAGCGACATCGCTATGTTCACCCTGATTTACCCACAACTGTGTTGAATTGCCAGAAACCATTTTAAAAAAAAAAAAAACCGTTCAATTTTTAAAAAAAAAGTGTGGGAGGTGAGACGAGCACGCGAGCGCTGCCCCATACCGCCCCCCGACTCGTTAGATTTAAGAGAGGCACATATTGCTTCTATCTCGTAAGACGCATTAGTCGTCTCTAGCTACGATTACAGTGTTTGTATGCTACATCGAGCTCCATCATCCTGATTGCAGGTACACTAGGCGGAGCCCATCGTGTACCTGAACGTACTATCTGGCTCATGCACGCGCAGCCTACTCCGACGGACCAGTATATCTAGACGCAGTTGTACGGTATCACCAACATACACTTGCACATCTTACAAAAGTTTACGCACCTGAGTCATTCTACAACGTTTTCAAATGGCCTTAGGTTTTCACGGTAGTTTACTAGGTTAAAATGATAAAAAAATTAAATAGTTAACATAGCTGAACAAGGTCATTCCTCATTTGATGTATAATAATTCTATAGGTCTGTGTTGTTTCTTTGTTCAGGTTATTACTGTAAAATAATCTGTCATTTATTTTTGTTTTGATGATAAATGGAGCCAACCTCCAAAAGTAATTAACCTGTCCCGTGATTTCTTTGTTTTCCTCACACAACACTGTCCAGACACACTAAAGTATGTTGGTTGTCTTTACATTATAATACATGTTTCATATAATTGAGACTTAGATATGGAATAAATAGCATTCAATACAAAATAATATGTGTCATATATTGAAATCAAGTTTTTATGTGATAAAACACTTGCTTTGTTGTGCGTTAGAACCACACCAGGCATTCAAAATTTATTCATGCCAAACATAAAATAATTTGAATATAAACTTAAAAAAATACAACATTTACAAACTATTTACATACAGAGACAGAAATAAAAAGGACCTCGCTTGGGAACGTGGAAGAGCCTCAGGGAACAAAATGTAGGAGAAGAGGCAGGGGAGGGCATTCTGCGTTTCCTGCAGAGCCTGCTGCCTCATTTTTTGTAAAGCCTACTGTGGGCTGTGGGGGTCCGATTGTTCCAAATTTGCTTCATGATGGGTGCTGTTTTCCATCGCCAATTTGTACATTTGAAATTTTATAATTTCTTTTTGTATGAGACGGCATGCTCTGCAGAAAAAGGCAGAAGGCTGAGGAGGAAGTGCTCATCAGCAGTGACGGTGGTGCTGGGGTGGTGGCTGCCTCAGGGCTACATTGCATAGCAGTGGCTGGAGGCGGCATAGGCGCATACATTTGGTGGCTATGAAACATTGCAATAGAATTGAGTCTGCATTTACAAATACAATGATATTATTAGGGACTAATTCACAATTGTTTTGACTTTATGTGAATGTTAAAGTTATGAGTGGATACTGTACTGTAAAAGTATGTATTGTTTCTGCACATAACATGTTCAGATATTGTTTGCACTATTGCCCTCACACACCTGTGGGTTGTAGCAGCAGGGGGTGAAGGACCAGGGACTGGGGAGACATGAGAAGCTGGCAGGGGATCTAGGATAAGCCTCTTCATTATCTGTAGGCTCTGTCAGACAATACTATATGTTAATACAAGGCCACGTTGGTACAATAGTCATAGAGAGATTACATTATACTCTCTTCATCTGTACACACTGACAGCATATACGGCTCCTTGTAAATTGGCTTCAATTTGAAAAAGTTAAAAAACTTACCTGTTTCCGTATCGCCCTGCTTCGCGCGAATTTGCCTCTCCCTCTCCCTGGTCCCTGACGTCTAACATTGAATTAACATTGGAAATCTTGTACTCTATGACCTGGGCCTCACGACCCTTGATTACCCACGCACGCGAACCGTAGAGGGGTCAATATTCGCGTCCAGCGTCGCCTAGCCATATTGTGAGCTTGAAAACTTTGAGTACTTCCACTTCTTCACTGACCCTGCTGCTGACCCACTCCTCTTCTCCATCTCCTTCCTCTTCTCCTTCAGGTACATGTCCCTGAGGCTTTTCCAATTTTTCCTGCACGAATGTAGTTTTTTAAACTCCTCTGAATAAACACATTATCTTGTTAGCGAAAAGACGAGCTGTATAATGGGGGGAAATAGTTGTAAAAGCAGTGCGGGAAGGCCACGGTTCGATATCGATTAATCTGACGTGACTTCAAAAGTGAAATGTGTATTTACACTTGCTCACTGACAATATCAGTCGTTCCTCCATGTTGAATGAGTGACTCCGGGCGGGCCTGCCGCCACAGCAGCAAGCAGGCTCCTGATTGGTTAACGCGGCACGAATTTACGCCAAAGTTCAAATTTTTCAACTCGGGCGTCAGACGCGAATTCGTGCGTAACGCTCAATTCGCGCGTCAATTCGCGTCATTCGCGCAAACTAGACGCGCGAATTCGCGTCTTCCGCGCCGCGCTAAATGCCTCATTCGCGCCGCGAGACCTCCAGACGTGCGTAAACGCGTCTTTACATTGACTTAACATTGAAATCATCCGCGCCAGACGCTCTATTCGCGTTTGGTGTGAACGCAGCATTACAGGGCATTGCATCACAGACAGGTATTTCATGTAGTGAGAATGAATGCCAAAAGCAAAAAATCTAATTAACACAGCAGTGGCACACACCTGCGCAATGCACATATCTCTAACTGAAGCATTAACCTAATAAAATGACAAAAATACAGTCCACTCGGTGTTCTTCCAGATCTTTATTAAGCAAGGCTGCAGAATCTTCTGCTGGCTCGCGCTTCACAGAAAGCGGCGCTCGCGCTGACGCCAATTCCGTCCGTGTTTTGGCTTCAGTAAATCAGTTTTGGCAAATACAAACTACAGGATTATTTTCATGACAACATCCAGCCGCGCAAGAAAACACGCTATCTACACGAGACGTGATCAATAAGGGAGAACATTTTACATATTTAAATAAGCTTCTTATACTTAGTCTACCTCATTCATAAAACACCACAAAATGACCAATAAAAAAGTGTCAAGCACCAAAAGCAGTCCATTTTAAATATATACGTTGCTTTTAATTGAAAAATAAATAATGTTTATGGTGTATCTATTTATTTATTTACTGTCATTAATAATCTCGGACCCAGTAATACGTTTTATTAAAGCACACACACACACACACACACTCAAATCCTGTCCCA
This sequence comes from Cyprinus carpio, assembly GCF_018340385.1. NCBI lineage: Eukaryota > Metazoa > Chordata > Actinopteri > Cypriniformes > Cyprinidae > Cyprinus > Cyprinus carpio. The sequence goes on along the minus strand of NW_024879251.1, from coordinate 20,634 downwards.
CCCACTTCTTCAAAGTTAACTACGCCACTGAAAAAGACCCATTTCTGAACACTGTGAATCAAAGCTTACAACTTCTGTCTTATTTATCGGTGAGTCCAGAATGTCCTTCTCAAAATATGATGCTGTCATATTAGTAACTATATTATATGTGTGACGTGTAGGTGTTTGCTATTTAAATCGAGTGTATTTGTGAGGTTTTACTAATGAATGGCTAACGTTTATCATAAAATGTATTTATTATACATTTCTGTGAATTTGAATCCATGATTCACATCGAAGTCAATATAGACAGTAAATGAAGTAATGGAGAGAGATTTCTGCTGTTCACTTTCTTTTACCCGTTAGATTGGGCGGGTCGTTTGTAAATGTAATCTAATGTGTCTTTCTGCTGTTTTAACTTTACAGAAAACACGCCTGTTTTGGTCCTGTAATATTGCAAACTGGTGTGTTGTTTCTTATCATATTAATAACATGTATTGTCTTAATTACACTTGTTGGCAGCACAAACAGCTGTACAGTTTCCAGTTATCTCTCTACAGCGGATAGAAGTCTTGCTCAATCTCGGGTTTTCCTCTGAACAATGTTCCTCACAGGAAAGTTGCGCCATGACACGCAGAAATGAGTTGTGGGAAAGCCATTTGATGGTGAAATAACGAACTGCTCGGGAGTTGGTGTCGATTTAGAGTTAGAGACGGTGAATGTGGGTTAACAGTTGAGTCTGCATCACAAACATAATGACACGTGAAATAAAATCACCCATCGTGTTTTAAATCAGAGAGGCTTGATTAAGTGCTGGAAATAACGGACGATGTAACAAAACAATTACAGTCACACACAGCTGTAGTGGTGTGAAAACTCTACTACATCCAGATGTTTTAGATAACTGTAAAAGTATTCAGTATCGTTCATGTTTTCTCTTCCTAAATATTCAGCTTGCCAGATCTCAAAGTTTTAAAAGATTCAGTTTGCTTGTATTCTATGCCATTCTATTCTATTTGATCAGTTAAAAATGCTTCCAGTTGTTTTATATAATAATAAGTTAATAGTTAATAATAATATAAACCTAATAAATAATCGACCTAAAAAGGTATGTTTCGACGTGTTTGTGTGTGTCTGCACTATATATATATATATATACACACACACACACACCACACAGTATTAGACATCTCTTGATGCCATCTTATGGACACCACGGCTATAGAAACCATAAATATTATACAGAAATGCAGTATAGCGGGGGCATTGCATCACAGACAGTTATTTCATGTATTGAGAATGAATGCGGCGGATACTAAAGCAAGTAATTAAATTAATAACACAATAGTGGCCTACACTTGCACAATGCACATCAGTGAAAAACATCATCAAGGACAGTATATTTTTTAAATATTTGTTTAAAGGCATCTTTTTTTGTATGCCTGAAGGCGCAGTATCACTGATACAGCTGATTGTCTCTATGAAATTGACCATTGACTACAGTCATTCAACATAACAGTATGAATAAGAGCCATCAATAATAATAGCAATAGTCATAGTATGCATGGCCGTCCTTAGCTTGCAACAAGGTTTGGATGAGACCAAAATAGAAATGATGGGGTTTAAATAAGAAGTGCTATGTTTGAGAAAGCAGAAACACTGCATTCCAGCATGAGAACCTTATCCATCTGCGAAACGTGGTGGTAAATCATGGTTTGGGCCTGTTTTGCTGCATCTGGGCCAGGATAGCTTGCCATCATTGATGGAACAATGAATTATGAATTATACCACAAACACCCCCCCCCCCCCCTTCTAAAGGAGATTTTCATGACATAGTCCGAGACCTGAATCTCAAGATGTAAGTGGGCCCATGCAGCAAGCACGACCTCAGCATTACAAAGTTATTATAACCAAATAATTGTTAAGGAAGCAAAAGAGCTTTTCCCCTAGAGGAACGTTTTTCATGTCCTAGACTATTGAGGCGTTCCCACTTTTTGGTGTTTGACACTGCAGGACTAGAATGTTGGTAGTAGAATTCTATTTGGGGGCACTATTACAGCTCCTACTGCCAAACGCATGTGAAAGCACTGGCTACCCATCATTTAAATTAAAAAAAGCAATGAAACATGAACATGAACTCCCGTTAAATGGAAAACAGCAGATACACAATTTACCAGTTTTCACCGCGTTGTGTTCTTTTTCTCAGCTTTGATTATCTGTTACACTGCAATTCTCTTAGCCCAAACGTTTTGCTTGTTTACATTTCATCTTTTCATCTCCATTTAGCTGAACCCATGACACACAAAAGACACAGCTCTGATCACAGCGTCCATGATTCCCCGGTTGTTGATTTTTGTAATGCAGCGAATACAGACGTATCATTGAATGCTCAGAGAGCCCTGTTCCGTTTGCGATGCAACCAGAAAACAGAGCCCGAGGGGGAATTTGTTCCTCCCAGGACCATCACCCTGCTGCTAGTTCCAACATGATGGGGCGAAAGCCTTTAAAGACTAATGTTTTTGAATGTTGAGTCAAGGCCGCGATCTTAATCCAATGAAATGTTGTAAAAAGGAGCTTAAGCAACCGTTTTAGAGAGAAACCCAGCAACATCACATAGCTGAAGTGGTTTTGTACTGAGGAATGGGATAAAACACTACAAGTTCATTGTGCAGAGACTGATCACAGTTTACCAGAAAAACATTACCTGCAGTTATGTGCGAAAGGGATTCACACCGATACTGAATCAAAGATCCACATACTTTTTTGCAACCGCACAGATATTCACCTGGATAATTTTTCTCAATCAATAATGACAAGAAAATAGTTTAAGTCTTATTTGTTTTTTATTGGATTTCTCCTCAGTCTACTTTCCAGCACTCATAAATTTTTGTGTCTATTTATGCGAAAATAAACCTTTCTAATGGGTCACTAAACTTTTACGCCGCTTTGTGTTGTATATAGATATATATATATTATATATATATAAAATATATATATATAAATCATGGGATTCCATGAATTTCTTTTATAAATGTCTTTGGAAAAGGCATCTGCTAAATGCCTTACAGTAAATATGTTAGATAAAGCCCATGTTGCGTTTAACCACCACTGTCGATTAATGGGTTACATAACTCACTCAAGATATAATTTTAAAGATGTCTCAAAATGCCTTAAAAGCCCATTTTTTTACGTTTTTGGTATTAACGGGGGCCGGGGTTTTTTTTACTGCATTCTGTGATGACTCACATTGGGGAGAAATTGAGAAAGGTAGCCTCAGCCTAGTAGATGCGCGGGTCCAGTCAAAACCCTTAACCCGTGTTTTTCAAGCCTTAAACCCGTGAAAGTGCACTGGAACGGCAGTCAAAACCCGTGACTTCCGCACCCGTGAACTCTACTAGATCATGTACTCTCCGAGTTCCGTACGTCACAAGACCGCAACAACAATGACAGCCCCTACGGATAATACTGCCTACGGCCGCAGTGTTTTATGCACAGTGGTACACGTTTGAAAAAAATTATTTTTGGAATTTTAGCGTTGCCGATAAAAACTGGGATGAGGAAAGGTGCAAGATCCCAACATGGGATATGGCCCGCAGCCCGATTAACTTTAACCAGCCAGACTGAGAGCAATGATGATTGGCCAGAACTGATGGCCGTAAAAGCCATTAACTGGCATGGTCCGAGAGAATGAGTGGGAAGTTGGGAAGTGTCCTGGGTTAGTTGCTAAATCGATTTGCATGAGCAACTGGAGCTAGTCTACTAGCAGCGTGCACAATCAACGACACACCCACCACAATAATATATATATATTTGTTTGTTTACGTCATTGGAATATCACCGAGTGAAAAATAAACGTTTTCCCTTTTTCTAGTGGCACATTGAATCATGACGTTAGTTCAGATTAGTACCATTAACCTAGGGACTGGACATATATTCTAACGATCTGACCCTGTGCAATGCTCGTCCAGGAAAGCCGGTCCATGATTAGCGGTAATCCCCCTCACCTGCTTTCAATGGAGCTGCATTTAATACACTAGAGCCGTAGTTCTTGACAATCTACGTGAAGATCGAGTTCTTATCACAGCGATTCTCTTCAATCATGACCTCGATTAGCGTACGCTTGTCAGTTAACTACGGCGCTGTGTATTAACTGCAGCTCCATTTGAAAGCTGTGATTGGGTGATTTACGCTAATCATGAACCTGCTTACTGACATAATGCACATGGTCATATCGTTCACCGATGTATTGGTTCCATCCCTACAGTAACCTTTGGCATAGTGTCGTACTGGTAACTTTGTCTTTGTCATCTAGAATAGAAAGCAGCATACTAGGCGATATGGGCCGTGTCGAGCGTAATCCCTCTTCTCCTTCCTCCGGTGAAATGTTGTTGCACAACGTAGCCGCTGTGTCTGTCTCTATTTTGGCTGGTGGCGTGTGTGAAACTGCGTGGAAAGCTGGTGCTGTAGGGAAGTGAGTGGCGTTTTGTCGCTGTTTGGAACGATTCACTCCATCGATCTTATCTGTCTGTCTATCTATTATTCTATGGTATTTAGCTATAATCTGCGCTTCGGAATACTCTCGTACTACTACTCGTCTCTCTATCGCTCTCAAGGCGGCTTTGGTACTTCTCTCCCAATGTGACGTAAATGCAATGCATTGTGGGGGAAAGGAATCGTTCAAACCTCTGTAGATAGTACCTACTTTTTTCGTATTTATTCCTTTTGTGATACCCAACAACATAAAAACAATGGAAACATTTTAAATGTTCATTACCACAAGCAACATGCAAGAAATTCCGTTGAAAAAAATTAACCATGCAACACGGCCTTAAATTACACATGAGCTGTTTGGCGTTTTATAATCAGATTGTTTCACGTTTTGATTTAACTATGATTTTGAACAGTTCAGTTTGAGATTGAGAAACCAGGATGTCTCATCCTGTCAATAACCATGACTCTTCAACGCTCGTCCTCCAGCTGCAACCCGCAACACAAACAGCCATGATACGACGGACGACAAATGCTCCTGGACCTGTTATGTTACAAACAGATGACGGGCGCCTCACCTCTTCATGGACTTCAGCAGGGCATTTCTGAAAGGACAACCGAAAGCCCGTGTTGTGATAAATGTCTCATAAACTCAAATATATACCCTGGACCACAAACCAGTGCTTAATTGTACTGGGTATATTGGGTCGCCATAGCCGAATATACTTTGTATGGGTCAAAAGTTCATGTTTTCTTAACGCCAAAATCAGAGGGACTACGTAAAGATCCAAAAAAAAATGGGGGGGGGGGTTCTATACAGATATTTTGTTATATTTCCTTTGGAAAGATATCAAAACTTCATTTTTTTGATAGTAATATGCCAGTGCTAAGAACTTCCATTTGGACAACTTTAAAGGTGATTTTCTCAGAATTTTTTTTTTTTTTTTGCACCCTCAGATGCCAGTAAAGACACCAGTATAAGATCAGGTTTATCAATTACAAGTAAAATAGTAAAGATTTCAATGTGGTCAGTCACAAAGAAGAATGTTTAAAGGAGCTGCAACTATCAAAACAATGGGAAGTAGCCAATCTTGCCATCCTGCGAATCAATGAAATTCATCACAATAAAATTCAATACTGCAAAGATATTTTTGGGGGATATTTTTTCTAGTACAATCATAAGTTCCATAACTACAAGCTGCCAATTTGTTATTTTATATTGTCCCCACTTTATGAAGACTCTCATGCTACTCACACTTCCTTTTTGTCCCTCACAGGACGTCCCGATAATGATGGTGTGATGACTCTGCTTTTTGGCATTGTGTCTACAGTTTTATGCTGAACCCAGTCTTTGTCTATACTGGTATTCCTTACTGGGGATTCTCATCGTAAGAAACTACTATACATTAAGTTTTTCCTGTCTTTTAATAAACGAAGCTACATACTTTCACCCCAATCCTAAATTTTGTCCTTTTCTCTCTCTTCTCAGTACATTTTCTCAGGCTCACCTGCATTGCTGCAGAAAAACAAAATTAAGTCTCCCTCCATTTTGTGTTTGTATGTACACAACTTATTATTTTTTTTGGGGATCTAAGCTCCACCTGAAGACAGAAATGTGTCTGGTTGTGTTTGTACTGATTTTTCTAGACCGGGTTTAACTGATTCTCTCATCTTTTTTTTCTGCAACACCCACACTTATGCACCCCAAACTTGTCAGGAGGTCCCAAACATTTTATCATTGCAGACACCTACAACACTAGGTGCACCATAATACAATCTGCATTTTTGAGTAATTTATAGAAACAATTAATTTGTTTCCCTTTAATCTTAATGTATGTCCAAGATTGCCTGCTGCTGACTGTGACGGAGCGGGAGAACTTAGGGGAATCGTGAGTCAGTCTTTATTTAGAGCAAACCAAAGCAAAGCACACTTACAAGGGGATAAGATGACACACTACCGATGCTATACACAGAAAAGGGTCCATGGTGAAGCAGACAGTTCGGGGCAATGGCGGAGTAGAGACATTAATAACATCCCTATAACCCCCGCCCTCCGCGGCTTCACAATGGAGTGTGCCGGCGGACTTTACACGGAGCAGCTTGCGGTGACTGACCGTATGCTTCTCCAGACACTGGATGATCCCCCCCTCCAGCTTAGTCCTTGTGGGTGGTCTGGAGGTCAACGTGGCGTAATGAATTTTGCCCCGTCCAGCACACGAGTTGAAGGTGGCATGTCCCATTTCTCCCCACTACCATGGAAGTAGCCGCTCGTCTTCTCTGCCCTTGCCCCAAAGAGATCTCCCTTTCGTTGAGTACCCTGTGATTCCTGCTGTTATCCGACCGCACTTCCATGGTCTTGGGGCGAAAAACGGGAAAACAAAAAATACTTGCAACACACACGGAAACAAAATCGGGAGAAGGGGTGCTGCTTTTGTAGATCTAGTCGGTTCTATTTACCACGGTGCGCCTACTGCGAGGAGACGGGGAGAAATCCAGAACAAATAGGACTTATTTACAAAATACATTGGAACACGCATGTAGCACATTGGGGATTGACAGTTAAGACTAGACGCAGGACTCAGAAACACAGGGAAAGTAATCAGGGAGAACAGAAAGTAATTAATCAAATCCATAGAAACTAAAAGGGAACACCTGAAATCAAAGAACACAATCAACACGAGGGAGCATTAACTTGGTCACAGGAGGGAACATGGAACACGCGGGGAGAGGAACAAACAAACACCAAAACAGTGCATGGATGCGGAAAGTATATCTCTGAAGTATTTCAATTCCTGTCTAAAATAAATATCTGCCATTTCTGAATCTTCTGGGGAAAAACGCTGGCAAAAAGTTAACAAACTAATTTTTAATTAAAGTCATTATGGTGATAGAAGTGAATTCAAAGAGCTGCCAACCCTTTTTTTTCACAAATTGATCTTTTATGTCCTGAACGCAACACTTATATGAAACAATATATATATATATATATATATATATATAAGATATATGTATATATATATCTATATATATATATATATAAAACAATATACATAATATATATAAACTGGTATATACGCTGGATAATTTTGAGAATTCATATGCAAATTGCATCAAAGTTGCACCTGTAGGAGGCAGCCAGCTCCTCAACACTGTAACTGTAGGATTGGTAAATTGGAAAATTAATGTGAATCTTCATATATGAAAATAATAATATGAAAACATGGTCACATCAGCCAATCAAATTTCAGCAAACTAATAACGGCAGAAGTGAATAAATACATTTTTTTTTTAGTATCACAGTTCATATACTTTTCCATGTACATTAACATGTTAAAACAATGTTTTAAAAGTTCTTGCGATTTATTAATCTGTTTTGTGTTTTTTTCTGCCTATAGATGAATGCTTCACTGGGAATGAACATTTTCAGTAACGATAACTGGCAGGCGCATTGCCATTATTTTACTTTCCTAGATTTTTTCTATATGGTCATACTCTTACTGCAGTGATTTCCTGTTAGTCACGGGCAAAGTATATGGTATGTCATCAACTTTTATATTCATATTTTTAACATCAAATTGTGTCAATATAGAAATTTATTTAATATTTACAGTAAGATCACTGTGTGATCAGTATACAAGCCTTAATCTGCACTCTTCTGTTTACTGTTTTTATCTGGCATTTCAGAAGAAGTTTATAGATCATTTACTAATGCTAAGAAGTCATTGACATTATAAGTTAATTGTAAGCTCAGTCCAGTTTGACATATCAGGGCCAGATTTACTAACAGTTTGTGCCAGTGCAAACCCTCATTTGGCATTAAAAAACTTTTGTCAGCATTTCTAAAAGACACAGTGAAATACTCAACAATATACAAGAGCAGTTATTTCTGTGGTCTAACATTACTGCATGCATGCATTTGTAAGAGTTTCCCTTTCAGGCACAAAAATCAGGATCGGTATCGGCTCCGCTACCGGCATTTTCTGTGGATTCGGTATCGGTCAGACGAGACCCGTCCAAATCCGATAGTTTCATGTGAGTATAACTATTGTGTGTTATTACTGAGCCCCACGAAATGCACAAAAACATGATAAAGCACCAAAACGTTTAAGAGAACATGTTTCAAGTGTTCTGAAGCTATTCCATAGTTCCATGTGAGGTACAGATTAATATTGAAGTCATTAAATTCAAGTTCACATAAACTCTCCTTTCTGTTGAGCTGCTGTGTCATCCTCCATTCAGCAATCAAACTGTGTGTTGTGGTTCGGTTACTACCGTCAAAACCATGAAACTCTCTTCAAGAGAGCACAGTAACTGAGGTTTTAAAACTTGTTCAAAGAAAAGGCTCATTAAACTAACGCACAGATGTAATACACTATGTATGAATATCTCTTCCCTTTGTACTAGTGATGTCTGGTTTTGTTTAAACTCTGGTTGCATTAACGAATAATTTTAATTTAACGGTTCTACTTAGTGAACGAGTGGGAAGCAGTTAACCAAATCGGACTGAATCGTTTTGAACCGGGTTCGTCTCTCCAGTAAGCATTAATCCACAAATTACTTAAGTTATTCACTTTTTTTAACATGGTCACAACACACTGTGCTCCCTCTTAAAACAATATCCCCGGAGTAATTCATTTACTCAAACAGTACACTGACTGAACTGCTCGTGAGAGAGAACTGAAGATGAACTCGCAGCAGTGCAGCTGGTGTGTGTAACTAACTTCCTCTATGTGGACTCGGAGGGTGCGTTGCCTTTCCACTGTGACCTCTGTGTTGTTTCAAAGCTTCATTTCTGAGCCCAAGATGTGCATAAGCACTCCACTGTGTATTGGCTTCTTTAGTATTATAATACTGGTAGCACTTTATTTTACAGTCCTGTTCCTCATGTACATACTATGCACTTATTATAGTAATTACAATAACTATGTAATACATGGGTACTAACCCTGAACCTACCCCTAAACCTAACCCTACCCCATGTAGTTACCTTGTATTACCAGAACTTTCTTAGATAAATACTCTGTAAGTAACACTATAAGGTACATGTACTGTAAAATAAAGTGTACAACCAATCTAAAAGATTATTAATAGCCTTTATTGTTCTTGTCCTATCACATGTTGCTGCCTTTATTACTGTGCTATACATTTAAAAGAAATGTTTTTTTAGTTTTCTATCTAAATGTATGTACTTGTTTTTTCATGAATGTATTTTTACAACAATACAAAGAGCAATGTGTACATTTTACCAGATGTTAGACTTATTCACTTTTTATTTGTAAAATAAAATGTTTCACTAGATTTTATAAAAATTATTGTGCATCGACCGTTGATTTTTTCTAGAATCTAGAGTATCTTTTGCTGCTGAATTATCCACTAACCTAGTTTATAATAGTATTTTTGTCATAAATTATGGATATATATTTTATCATTTGTTATTTTTCATTAAAATGAAGTTGTGTACATGTAGTAGATTGTGATTAACACAAAAGAGTGATGATCAGGTCAACACTGAGAAGTAAAGAAATTCAAAATTGATTAAAAAAAACTGTGCTGGTATCAGATTGGATCGGTATTTGCAGATACTCATAATTTTCAGTATCAGATCGGATCAGTTCTGAAAAAAATGGTATCGTTGCAACTCTATTCGCCTTGGACCCTGCTGAACTTTGATTGTACAAGTGTGTGAGAGTAGAAAACTGATCATGGATTATTTGTGTTAATGTTGATGCTTTTTCTCTCAGACTCTCCTTCAGGGGAATCAGAGGTGCTGTATTAATGTTATTTCCTCGGCCGCGGTTCGAGTTTATCATCTCCATCTGTCTGTCAGCATTTTGCCTGTAAAGCCAGTGTCTACAGTTCTCCTTCTCTGGTGAGTAATGAGTCAAACCAGGAACTTTCCAAACTTTTGTGTTGTATCAAATATACAGGTGCATGCTCAATAAACTAGAAAATGAGTCGTGGAAAAGTTCATTTATTTCAGTGCATTCAACTCAAATTGTGAAACCTAATTCAATGCACACAGTACAGAAGTAGTTTAAGTCTTTGATTCTCTTTTAATTGTGAGGATTTTGGTCATTATTTAACAAAAAAACCCACCAATTCACTCTAACACATATTCATTCTCAACACATTAGAAATACTTCATAAGACCAATAAAAAAACTTTTTTTTAGTGAATTGTTGGCCTTCTTCCGGAAAGTATGTTTTCCATTTACTGTACATGTTACGCCAATACTTGGTAGGGGGCTCCTTTTTGCTTTATTACTGCCCCACTCGCGCGTGGCATGGAGGTGATCAGTTTATGGCACTGCTGAGGTGGTATGGAAGCTCAGGTTTCTTTGACAGTGCCTGCAGCTCATCTACTTTTTTTGGTCTCTTGTTTCTCATTTTCCCTCTTGATAATACCCCATAGATTTCTCTCTGGGGTTCAGGTCTGGTGGAGTTTGCTGGCCAGTCAAACACACCAAAACACCACTGGTCATTTATCCAACTTTTGGTGCTTTCGGCAGTGTGGGCAGGTGCCAAATTCTGCTGGAAATCCAATGAAATCAGCATCTTCAAAAAGCTGGTCAGCAGCAGAAGGAAGCATGAAGTGCTGACCAGAAATTTCTTGGTAAACGGGTGCAGTGACTTGGTTTTCAAAAAACACAATGGACCAACACCAGCAGATGACATTGCACCCCAAATCATCACAGACTGTGGAAACTCTAACACTGGTACTCAAGCAACTTGGGCTATGAGCTTTCTCCACCCTATCCTCCAGACTCTAGGACCTTGGTTTTCCAAATGTAATATAAAACTTGCTCTCATCTGAAAAGAGGACTTTGGACCACTGGGCAAGCTGTCCCAGTTCTTCTTCTCCCTTAGTCCAGGTAAGATTGTCCTCTGACGTTGTCTGTGGTTCAGCAAAGCCCCTTGACACGTAACTGTATGTAGTGGCTCTTGATGCCTTTGACCCCAGCCTCAGTTCATTCCTTGTGAAGTTCACTCAAATTCTTGAATGGATTTTGCTTGACAATCCTTCATAAGGCTGCGCTTCTCGCTGTAGGTTGTGCATCTTTTTCTTCCACACTATTTCCTTCCACTCAACTTTCTGTTAACATGCTGGATACAGCACTCTGTGAACAGCCAGCTTCTTTGGCAATGAATGTTTGTGGCTTACCCTCCTAGTGAAGGGTGTCAATGATTGTTTCTGGACAACTGTCATCCCCATGATTGTTAGCCAGGTTGCAGGTGTTTTTGAGTTGATTAGCTGATTGGCATGTCACCATATTCTAATTTGTTGAGATAGTGAATGGTGGGTGTTTTTGTTTGAATTGAATTACTGAAATGAACGGTTCCACGACATTCTAATTTACTGAGATGCACCTGTACTTGAAATAATTGTGTAAGTAGTAAAAACTATAAATGCAAAAAAAGCGTTAATCGGGTTTAGACGTAAACCTCAAAATACTATGTGGAGGACACAAAATAATTCAGAAATTATAAATATGACCATGTGGTGAACCAATGAGCCGAACTCACATTTAAACACGGGTCTATCTGTCCCAGCCACCGCTTACTTTATTACAAGAGTATCCTACTGATACAGGGACAAATAATTTAAAATAATAATCATTTAAAAAATTAATTTAAAGATAATATAATAATGTTGTGTAGTCTTAGATACTATAGACACAGACAGTTTTACTCACTGAAAAATTTTTGCTTATATGATGTCATTACGTTGCTGTCTTGCCGCCAGCCAATTGTTGCGTGGCTGATCATGGGTTTGAGTATCAATACATAGCCCCTTTTTAAACCAACCCATGAACACACCGATTATCTCAGGGTAACTCCAATCCAGCCACCTGCACCTTCCTGGATTAGTTTGTTGTCCTCCTCCCGGTTGTCCATCTGTCTACCCTCAGGAGGGGTACTGTCACACTCCTTCACAGTTTGGGCTCTGTTTGCGTTCCTGCACTAGTTAGTTTGGTGTCATGTTTACTGATTTGATTTCATCATTATGTTTAGGTGTTTGTGTCTCATTATCTCCATGACTTAAGTTCAGTTATTTGTGTTTAATTGTCCAGACTCATCAGGATTACTTCTACCTGTGTGTCGGATTAAAGTCTTTTGGAACATTTATCTTCTTCCTCCTGCATTTGTATTCAGCTACTGAAACTGTAATACTGAAACTGTCTGCTGGTGTTATTACATTTATGACATCTCACAGTAAGAAGGAATTAAACACTACATGTGTTTTTTTTTTTTAAAACCATAGGTGCAGTTTGCGCAGGTTTTATCACCACAGTCCTCTGATTTCACGCGTTTTCATGATCTTAACATCTCAGAGGTAAGAAAGGTTTGGTTCCCATTTTAATTGAATTTAAGTAAAATGGTAGTCAAAAGAAAAAAGAAAAATTATATATGTGTATGTATGTATAAAAGTTTTTTTTTTTTTGCAGACAACTGTGGCAAGCAGCTCTTCCATTCATCATCAGCCTGCAGACACTCCTCCACAATACAGTGAATCCAAATAAATATGAATAAGTGGGCTGTTACCTTATGAAACAAAATATATGGGAATGTATTAGAACAGTGGTTCCCAAACCTGTCCTGAAGGACCCCCTGCCCTGCACCTTTTGTATGTGTCCTTCATCTAATCAGTCCCTCCAGGATTTCACAGAACTTTTTTCAGATTTTTGCGGCCTAAAATTACCGATTTTGCTGCAGCTTTTCTCAAAATTTGTGGGGATATTTGTAGCATTTTCTTATTGTTTTGCAGTGAAAATATACCATAGACAACATTCTTCTAACACTGTTATGATTTTCTGACTTCCAGAACCACTGTAGGTCTACCGACTAACGTTGAGGACACCAGCACCAGGTGCCATTAAGTTCTACAGAAGGTGGCACCAGCACCTGACAATAAAGCATTCACCCTAATCACACATGTACATCGCAGAGACGTCTATTTAATGTCTGCATTTACATATTCAAGATGTATTTTTAAGAGTGCTTGTTCATCTGCAATACGTCTCTAAGATGTTTCCTGTCAGATGTCAAAAAAACATTTATTAGAATGCATGTTAAACTGCTTCTGAGACGTTTATCATAGCACACAGCAGATGATTCCCAGATCTTTAGCAGACGTCTTATAGATGTAATAAATATATTACATCTGATAAAATGTACTTTTATTAGAGTCGTTCGTAATGGTAAATATAATTTGAAGCATTTAAAAAACACTCGATCACATCACACATCAGCTGCAGTGAGACGAACGGAGCGCGAGCGCAATCCTGTGACAGTCTCGAGCTGTAAAAAGTGGAGCATGTGAAGGATAGACACGAGGCACGCTTACACTGTTAAAGATCTCCATTAATTTGTGCGTGTGGTAATTTAATGTGTATATATTTTGAAAGCATTGAATCGCTATAGAAATCGCCAATTATTCAGCTTCTTAGCATTTTAAATCGATTACTGTCCAAGATCGGCGATTCACGATCCAAAAATCATATATCATGATCGAAGAAAAGCATGTGCACTAATATATATATATATATATATATATATATGTGTGTCGTCAGGGCATAACAAGGCATGCATAAGGTCTTTCTTTTAGTTTTTGATGCGTAGACTGTAGCCTAAGACTATTCCACGTTTTTTGAAATTAACCTCACTGTAAATTTTCTAATGGCTTTTAAGGATTTTACAATGTTATATTATAATGTTAATTGTTGTTTTGCTTCGTCCTTTCAATTCAGTTTACAAACCAACATTTTACAATTACAGTCAGTCTGCAGTCCGTCCCTTTGCACCACCTGGCGGTAGTTTTGCAAATGATTTTTTTACACGCTGCATGGATGCTACACATGGCCGTATTACCCATTCTGGTTGTCCACCTACTGTATGTTAAATCAATGGTGAACGGTGGTGATCTGTGTTTATTGAACAATGTTTTTCTCCTGGTTTCCACATCAGTGGCGTTTGTTCTGATATCTGTGTAGGGTTTAACAGAATTCTGCGCTGAATTTGAATGCTTCTCACAAGATTTAACAGAGATGTTGATTCTGTGGCGAATTCGACTGCTTTCTTCACACTGTATCTCCCAGCGCTGTGTACTTCAGGGTCGCATGATTGAGATCAGCCAAAGGCCCGTTTGAGCAGATAAACGGTCTGCACGCTTTTTGGTTTGTTTATTCAATGTAGCTCTTGTACATTGGTCATGATGAGAACACAAGGCTGTTCATTCCATTTTTGGAACTGAAAAAGATGACATCACAGGACACATCTAAGCCCAAAATGCTGTCATGGGACGCGTCTAAGCCCAAATTCTGCAGAAAATTTGCAGCAATTATGAAAATTTGTTAACTTTTGCAAAAATTGCGGAGTTTGCTTGATTTTGCAATAAATTCAGCTATCGCAAAAATCCTGGAGGGACTGTCTAACACACCTGATTCCACTCATCAGTTCGTTAGTGGAGACTACGAGAACCAAAGTGGGTGTGTCTGATTAGGGGAGAGATGCAAATGTGCAGGGGCAGTGGGTCCTCCAGGACAGGTTTGAGAACCACTGTATTAGAAAATATAATGCGATTATATTAAATAATATATTTATATATATTGTTATTGTTATCTTATATTTTTCTACATACTGCAATATATACTGCACCACAAATTTACAAGTAATAAGCTTTATTAAAACACTCCAATTTCGATTTCAAAAGTTAATGCTTAAGTTGACATATAGCTGAACACAAACTTCTCTCACTTTGTTTTGTATAGTTACACATTTCATATATATGAAAATATTTGTGCGTATATAAGGAAAACTACTGAAAAGATCAATAAAAGTTTTGGACTTTTAGATGATCAGATGTCTGGATTAAATTCGTAGCTGGCTTATGATAGCGGTATGCATAAGCAGGATATCATTTTATCATCACATATTAATCAATGTGTACATAATGAATGTTTATTGACAACATACATGCCTATGTAGCCGATAAGGATCAATTCGTTAATAACCACCAAGCCCGATATACATTAAACAATTATCTCCTTCGATTGTTAATATATAAGATGTTATGGGTTGCATATGGGTTTATGATCCTGCCACCGCCATGTGTGATGCTTCCTTGAGACACATTTGTTTTCTAACGTCCATTATCTCTAATTGTTTGTTTGTTTTTTTCCTATTGAAAAAAAGAGAACATGACAGCTAAGAAAAAAAACACTTGTTCAGATAATAATTGCTGTATTTTGTAAGTCACATACAGTAGCTGAGTATTTTATTAGTTACTTTTTTAAGTGGATGGTAATCAAATTACAGTTACATCTGAAAGTATTTTTAGATTACCAAAATAACTACTTTGAATTGTCAAAAGCATCCTAAGCTTAAGTTCTGCTCACTGGGAATTTCATACCATTTGCAGAATATGCAAAATTGTAATAAAATGTAACAAAATAAGAGGGATCACAAAGTTTACATACCCTTGAATCTGAACACTGTGTTGTTTCCTGGATGATCCCACGATTGCTTTTGTTTTTTCGTGGTAGTTAATTCCACCGAGTCCCTTGTTTATCCTGAACAGTTAAAGCATGTATTTTGTAGTATGCAGTGAAACCAATAATAATAATAATAATAATTCCTTACATTTATATAGCACTTTTCTAGGCATTCAAAGTGCTTTACATTGTCAGGGGTATCTCCTCGTCCACCACCAGTATGCAGCATCCATCTGGATGATCTGGCGGCGACAGCTCCCATAGTGCGCCAGAATGCCCACCACACACCAGCTTACTGTGTGTGGAGCCAATCAGCAGATATGGGGATTGTTAGGAGGTCACGATGGTCAGAGGCCAATGGGCAAATTTAGCCAGGATGCCGAGGTCACACCTCTACTCTTTTCAAAAGACATCCTGGGATTTTAATGACCACAGAGAGTCAGGACCTCGGTTTAATGTCTCATCCGAAGGACGGTGCTTGTTGACAGTATAGTGTCCCCATCAGTACACTGGGGCGCTAGGACCCACACAGACCACAGGGTGAGCACCCCCTGCTGGCCTCACTAGTACCTCTTCCAGCAGCGACCTAGTTTTCCCAGGAGGTCTCCCATCCAGGTACTGAGCAGCTCAGCCCTGCTTAGCTTCAGTGGGCAGCCGGTCTTGGGCTCCAGGGTTACATTACATTACATTTTAAAAGTAACCTTCCCAACACTGCCAATAAACAAAGGGACTACAAATTACAGGAAACAGAAAGAAAACAAGGTAGAATGCAAACTAAAAGGGCACATGTGACAATGGCACAGGCTTTCAGACGAATAACAAAATATAAACCACGACAGTTTCACAGATCGATAAAAGAAATGCAGCATTTACAAGAAATGCTCCAAAAAATTTTGACAAAGTAGTATTAATTATCTGGAAACCCTTTTTCCTGATACACTTGCAGAAACTCTTTAGTAAGAGCATTTTATCAGATTGAACATTAGATGAGAAAAAAAAAAAAAAAGCCCTGCATAACCACTGATAATGGTGCTAATATCGGCTGGCGTGGCTGCAGTGGGCAAACTTGTCAAGTTCAGATGCTAAATCCACTCATTTTTGTTTCTTATTTAGTAGGATTTACCGTATTTTGATTGAATTATCAGGGTTCCCACGTGTCCTGGAAAACCTGGAAATCCTGGAATATTAATGACCAATTTTCCAGTCCTGGAAAACACATGGAAAATGAGAGAAAACATAGATTGTCCTGGAAAAAATTGGAAAATTAGTGTTTTTGAATGTTCTTGATCATTAAAGAATTGGCCGACAACTGGTTGAAACAATTAACGTAACAGAAAGCGCTTCTGTTCAGGGATGCTGTTCAGAGGGATGCTGAGTTTTCATGACCCATTCATGAAGAAGACCGTCATTTTTTCATCCCCTAAATGAATAAAGCGTTTTGAATAGATATCGTTTGATAGAGTGGGCTGCAGTGATTCACTCATTAAGATATTTATTTGCTGCCACCTGCTGGTGGTAATAGTTTAATTTTTTAAAGCATCTTACCTTTCCTCTTTCTATTCTAAATTGTATTTATTTTAAAACATTAAATTTGTTGTGTTATTTATACAATTGTGATATACTGTTTTGTTGATATTTTTATTAAAACTATGGGTATTACTAGTGATTTTTTTATTAAATAGTTGGTTAATATATATGAGGTATATAACATAACTTAAAATAAATGTAGAGATGTGTGCTTTCCAAAAAGAAAAAGACAATGAAGTACAATGACGGGATACAAAATTAGAACAGGATAGGATGCAAAAGTGATGGTAATAAAAATAAAGCTAAAGAACATGTAAAGGTGTTTTATACCCGTCATTGCATCTTATAACACTTCCTGATCTTAAATTACAGGAAATAAGCAAGACAAATGTCAGGGGAGGCAGTGCAAGTTTAAGAAGGAATGGAAAGAAGATCCCCAGTTCAGGGACTGGCTAGGGGAAGTATCAGGAGAGAGAGATGTGCAAAGGCAGCATATTGCAAGTTTGGTAAGAGAAATCCTTTGATGTTGGTAACATGGGTCTCTCGGCACACAAGAGTCACAAGTGAACGAGGACAAAGGCCATGTAAAGTTGCTACACAAATGAAAAACTTTTTTTTTTTTAAATTACACATTTTCTCAGAGAGAGAAATGACTTCTGAAGGCAGAAGACAGGACATTTGCAGACAAAGCAAAGACTTACAGGCAACCACTGTAGATGTAGAAAGTGGCTGTCAGGGGAGGCGCAACTTTTTCAAGTGTCCAATACAAATGAAGAGCCAACAAGGCAAGGAGCTCAACACTGTCAAAGGGAGTTCTTTTTCAAGCCAAGCTGTGCTTGAAGCTGAGATTCGTTGGGTAATCAAAATGGTCAGGTCACACTAATCTCATTCAACTCCAGCTCTGATGTGTCAAGTCATTTTTAGATCAACTGTTCCCCAGACCTTGGTGAAATTGCCGATCAGTTTGCATGTGGTGCAACAAAAATCTCGCTTACCTTTTATTCACTTTGGCTTGTGCCCATATTTCAAAGAGGAGTTGATTAAAGAAGAAGCTGTCAGGAAGGCACAATGTGCTATGTTGTGTCACTTTCTGATGAATGCTTTTAATAAAGCTACAAGCACAGAAGGAACAGATGGATATTATTGTCCGTTACTGGCGTGATACATTGCGGAAGAGAAAGTAGCTTGTAGCGCTATTTTGAGATTTGATGGCCCCTATGGTCAATTGGAAATTCTTGAAACTGTTCCAAGAAGACAAAAGCCAATCAGACCCTGATGCATCAAAGTTGCTAAATTTGGGAAACTGTGTGCTTTGCATATTGTTGTGCATGGAAGCTTTCAAAGTGGAGAGAAAAGAAACAGGTTGGAAGGTGGGAGATGTACTGAGAGGCTCTTTGGCAGTTGTTCCATGACTCACCAGCCAGACGTGAGGATTTCATTGAGATGACCAAAACATCAACATTTCTGTTCTGTGCTCATTGATGGGTAGAAGACTTGGCAGTTGCAGAGAGAGCAATCGAAATTTGGCCCGCAGTGCAGGCGTGCATGTGCCCATCACGGAAGGTATATTCACATATATGTGAAGCACTGTTAAATATATTGAAATATATTTTGAAAATAAAATTAAAAAATAAAAAACTATATTATAGTGGTAATTAAAAAAAAAATACAGCTGTATTCCAAACTAATATGAATGTGGTAACACGCCATTGGCGTCAAAACTATATTACATTAACAAATACTATATTATTTTTAATTATATAGATCCTATATTCTAATTCTATTTGGGCCCACTATCAGCTTAATATGTTATCAGAAGTGTCAGGACACAGTTTATAATTTATGTGTACTATGTAAACCTTTATTAGCCAGTGTTTTGATGGGCGCGCGCGTTGAACAGCTTCGACGCGCATTTAGAAGATGGAAGGAGTTACCATGGAAAGCAGGCGGCAACTCAATGACAAGTAGCAAATCTCTCAACATCTCTACTGTTGTTTTACTGCTTTTCAAGCAAAAGTTTAGTCCCTAAAAATTACAAATAATACATAGAACATTTTACAGCACCTGTTCTTCACATGTAATGTGACTCCCTTCTGTTGAATATTTACTTTTACAGAAATGGTTCAGTGTCATGGGAATAAGTCCGTTAGCATCACAACCGTGAGCTAACAGAGGCTAACACCTATAAGAGGTAAGCTAGACTATGTGATCATGAGCTCTTGTTGCCTTAGTTTGGGATTTTAATCACATGCATTTTGTGTAGATGAGTTGGTTTATAGCTTTATGCAAAATGGTTTTGCTGGCACATTTGCCTTAATGGATGATGAATTAAAAAAGCCCGAATTAATTTAACTGGATTCTGTATAATATGGTCTCATCCTGCATTTAAGGCTTTAAGAAGCATTATGAAAGCTGTATGGAACGCACTTTGTCCATTTAAGGCATATGCCGTATGACCACCTAGACCATACGAATACCAAACTCTAA